>NC_134501.1:2986895-3021895 GCF_040206685.1 Ascaphus truei
GGGTGAAGGGCTGGGGGGGGGGGTGAAGGGCTGGGGGGGGGGGGTGAAGGGCATGGCTGGGGGGGGGGGAGTGAAGGGCATGGCTGGGGGGGGGGGGGTGAAGGGCATGGCCGGGGGGGGGTGAAGGGCATGGCCGGGGGGGGTGAAGGGCATGGCCGGGGGGGGTGAAGGGCATGGCCGGGGGGGGGTGAAGGGCATGGCCAGGGGGGGGGGGTGAAGGGCATGGCCAGGGGGGTTGAGGGTGAAGGGCATGGCCAGGGGGGGGGGGTGAAGGGCATGGCCAGGGGGGTTGGGGGTGAAGGGCATGGCCAGGGGGGGGGGGGGTGAAGGGCATGGCCAGGGGGGGGGGGGGTGAAGGGCATGGCCAGGGGGGGGGGGTGAAGGGCATGGCCAGGGGGGGGGGTGAAGGGCATGGCCAGGGGGGGGGGGGGTGAAGGGCATGGCCAGGGGGGGGGGGGTGAAGGGCCTGGCCGGGGGGGTGAAGGGCCGGGCCGGGGGGGTGAAGGGCTGGGCGGGGGGGGTTAAGGGCTTGGGAGGGGTGAAGGACCGGGGGGGGGGGTGAAGCGCCGGGGGGGGGGGGGGGTGAAGCGCCGGGCCGGGGTGAAAGATCCCTTCCCCTGCGGTAACTTACCTCGCACCGGGCCGCGCTCCTACTCGGGTTCCTCGGCGGTCTCCGTTCCCCCCGGCGAGGCGGAGCTGAGACGCTCAGGTCAGGAGGTGGTGTGGGCCGTGGCCCGTGCAGAGAGAGCCGGAGCAGCGCGCGCGGAGATGGTGAGCTGGGGGCGCGGCCTCTAGGCCTGAAGGTGCGAGCGTGCTCTGGGGGGAGAGGGGAGGGGGAGCACCGGGAGAGAGGGTGAGCACCGGGGGAGAGGGAGCACCGGGAGAGAGGGTGAGCACCGGGGGAGAGGGAGCACCGGGAGAGAGGGTGAGCACCGGGAGAGAGGGTGAGCACCGGGGGAGAGGGTGAGCACCGGGGGAGAGGGTGAGCACCGGGGAGAGGGTGAGCACCGGGGGAGAGGGTGAGCACCGGGGCAGAGGGAGCACCGGGAGAGAGGGTGATGTTGAGGTCCCGCGGAGTGGTGATAGGGGGAGGTTCGGTTGTTGCGGGCCAGCCGCGGGGGGGGGGGGGGTCAAGGCCGGGCAGCCGTTAAGGAGGGTGGAGTGTTTGTGTGTTGAGGAGGGTGGAGTGTGTGTGTGCTGAGGAGGGTGGAGTGAGTGAGTGAGTGAGTGAGTGTGAGTGTGTGTGTGTGTGTGTGTGTGTGTGTGTGTGTGTGTGTGTGTGCGCGCGTGTTGAGGAGGGTGGAGTGAGTGTGTGTTTTTTTGGCCCGTCACTCCGCCTCAGGCCAATGAGAGGTGTGCGGGGGCGGGCGGGCGGCCCAAGGGACCAATGAGATTTCCCTAGGGACACCGGACAGGCAGGCAGGCAGGCATGCATGCAGGCAGGCAGGCAGGCATACAGTGCTTTCACTAATATAGTATAAGATGAGCGTATGAAACAGTTACAGACCAGATTAAAGTGTGAGACAGCCTTAGATTTGAAAGTACTTAAGCTGGTGGTGGATATGAGAGTCTCTGGTAGGTTGTTCCAGTTTTGGGGTGCACGGAAGGAGAAGGAGGAACGTCCGGATACTTTGTTGAGTCTTGGGACCATGAATAGTCTTTTGGAGTCTGATCTCAGGTGATAGGTACTGCATGTGGTAGGGGTGAGGAGCTTTGGCCAAAGGGTTAAACTAAATTACCCCTTTTCAAGAGAATATATATGTATTGCACTGTATTTTTGTCACATTGGAAGTAGCTTTGGATATCTTTGTTTGTTTTTTGTTGTTGTAAACATCCTGGCTGTGTCTGGTAACAAGGAGAACAGCCGCAAAGCACACATGATTTGCGGCAAAAGTCTTGGAGGGTCCTCTGGCCAAGCTTCGCGAGTCCCTGGTTCAGGACAAGAGGCACATTCTGCTGTTAATGTGGAAGCTCCTCGCAGTGTGCCTTACCACTCATTCGGACTCTCCTACGGTGAGGTATTGTGGAGGTTACCGGTTCCGAGCTTCCTCCAAGCAAGACGACATGCTAATTTCATAACTCAATGCTGGGAGTGGAAGGGGGGGGCGAATTGGCTGACTTGTGGTGCCGGATCCCCAGCACCCTGCTCTTTGTAAGTCCTACGTGGGGGTGCCGCCAGGTCTGGGACAGCTGGGAGAGTTATCCAAGCTCTCCCCCGTCCGGCGGACGCGGAACCCCTGATCGCGGCCGCCACTCTCCCCCCCCCCCCCCCTCCCGCGAGATCCCTGTTATAACGCGGTCGCATTATGTGGATCCCAAGCACCACGTTATAATGGGGTTCAGCAGTATGTGTGTGTGTGTATATATTTATGTATATGAATATGTGTGTGTGTGTGTGTGTATATATATATATATATACGTGTGTGTGTGTGTGTGTGTGTGTGTGTGTGTGTGTGCACGCACGCGCACACACACACGTATGCCGAAGGGACGTTGTTACCGGGGGTAGGAGCTTCTCCCCACCCCCCCAGTTAGTTGCATTATGCCAGTGCCTGTGAATACTGTCCCGCTCCTCTCCTTACCCTGGGAATTAGTGATTAGCACAAAAGGAGCAGGGCAGTACAGCGGAGGGAGCGGGGAGTATTTCCGATCTACACATGCAACCTCTCATCTCTGCACTGAGGAGAGAGGTATAGGGAACTGCTGGGACAGGCAGCGGTTGGGGGGGCCGCATGGGGCCACCAAGGATCTAGCAGCTTCCTGGATCTCCTGTATTTTGTCTTCTCCCTGAAGGTCTGAACGTTGGATGGTATTTTCCTGTGTGCAATGTCATTCATATTGTTACATGGTGCAATGTCCCCAGTGAGTTGCTTGGCGTGATTAACGAGGCTTGCTCTTTGGGGAAAAATGCAGGACCGTGGGATGGCTGCAGCTGTTTCCTTTGCAAAAGGTTGGAGGTGTCTTGACTAAAGTAAAGGAAGGTAGAGGAAGTTTTGAGAGAGGAGCAAGCGAGAGTGATGCAGGTATAGAAAACCCGTAAAAAGTGGGGTAGAAAATGATAGACAAGGGCGCAAGATAGACTTTATCTCCGCTAAATATCTAGTAATCCTGTATAAACAGAATGTGAAACTGGGGCGCTCCCTACTAAATATGGCGTGTAGAAATGGAACGCCTGAGGACTCGTGTAAAACCAAAAAAGAAAAATATATACTGGCCCTTGTTGTATTGCTGCAGCTGGACCGTGAAGAAGATAAATCCCAGTATCTTCTTATGGCGGCAATAGAAATGTTGTATTGGTCAGCGCAAAGTGTTGAACTCAAAAAGATAAGAGATAATAAAATACACGAAATTAGTGCATGTATATGATGGACATAATTGTCCTAAGGTGGAATGAGGGGGGAGGGGGGAACCTGACGAAGCATCACTGCGAAACGTGTAGTTCCCTGCCGGAGCTCATTGTGTGAGGGACCTAGGCAGCCGCCGGACTTCCGGAAAAGATTCTCCCTCCCGGTCCCGCTGTCGGACGTGCTAGCGGGAGTAGAACTGGAAGAAGAAGGTCTGCCGGATAGACTTACGGCTGACGCTGGGCTGTTTGTTCACCTGTGTGTGAGTGTTTTACAGTTTCTATACTCTTTTGTTGTAATAAACTTTTATGTGCTACTAATCCAGGCTTTGCCCATTTCTTGGTATATGGGCACCTGGGAGAGGAGCTACTCACACACTACCCCATTGGGAAAGAAAGCTAAGACGTTACTGATCCCTACCAGATTGATGACATCATCCACTGAGGGAAGGGGCTCACACAAGGCCGTGTGAGTTTTATTTTCTAATAGTATTCCTCTATTATAGAGGAATTATTCCACTTCTTACATTCTCCTCTGAGGGTGGAGTCTCACATTAGGCCGTGTGAGTCGTTGAAACTTATGTTTTATGTTTCAAATATCTAGTATCACTTATTGTTTATTCACTCCTAGTTTCCCACCTCCCACTTTCCACCTCCTTCCCCCCCCCTCTCCTTCCCCTTCCCCCCCCCCCCCCCCTCATCCCACCTTAGGACAATTATGTCCATCATATACATGCACTAATTTCGTGTATTTTATTATCTCTTATCTTTTTGAGTTCAACACTTTGCGCTGACCAATACAACATTTCTAATCCTGTATAAAGCAAGGATAATAAAGCTAAGCTTTTAACCACACCGGTGCCAGTGTAATGTGCTAACTGCTACTTAAAGCCACTTTGTAAACAAACAGTCAGTCCTGTGTGTGGCCATATGAATTGCGGTAATCTCTCCCAACCGTGGTTTATATGGGATTCAGATGGCCCCTCCATATGACTTCTAGATGCTTAGTGGAAATTTTGACCAAGGCTATGGGAGGCATAACCTTACTAGAGGCCACGTAGTGAGATGCCTCTGATTTAATAGGAGCTCGTCTTATTTTATACAGTGGCCGAGGTATGTGCTTAAGTGGCAGCCAATTATTTCCCATCTACTTTACCCCTTGAATGCTAGAAGTTGCACTAAAGCTGCAAATAGGCTTAGACCGGGGGTGGCCAACTCAAGGGCCACCAGCAGGCCAGGTATTGGGGATATCCCTGCTTCAGCACAGGTGGCACAATCAGTGGCTCAATGGCTGTCAGAATGAGCAGGGATATCCCTAATTCCTGGCCTGCTTGTGGCCCTTGAGAACTAGAGTTGGCTCCTACTGGCTTAGAGCCTTGTCAGACATGCACATCCAATTAGTGGTACAGGACTGCCCTTTCCTAATACAGCTAGTGAAACTTAAGCAGATCGTAATGGTGTCGCTCAATACACATACAGCCCCAAGAAACCCACATTTATATTTAGTCTAGAGATGGGCAACATACCGATATATATGATAGTAATACCGTGTTAATAAAGAAATAAGTCAACACTGTAATTGTTTATCACCATAATATTATCAATCCACTTCGGGTGTGATTGACATTTTAGGGGCAGCTAAGGCTTTGCCTATAGTGACGGCGACACGATGGGTGACGTCGCTGTCGCCACCGGCGAAAGTTATGTTTCGCCGGTCGGCGGCATCGCGGGATTCCTGCAATTTGATTTGTTAAAGGGCCGTCACGTGACGCGACGGCAATGCTTTTGTTTTTGGGAGAATTTGCGTCGCCGGCACTATAAGCACGGCCTAATGCTGGGCAGTTTAAAAATGCACCAACTTCAAAGAAGGCAAAACTGCCAGTGTAAACAGGATCCAGCCCCCTTTCACATCTCTACCCCCCAAAAAATATCACTATGGTTGCCCCCTTCCTCTTAATCCAATACGTACCATTATCTCTGATGGTCAGAAGTAAGGAGGCCAGTATGGGTGTTATCATTTATTGTGAAATATAATCCATTTAATTTCACAACCTGTTAAATAATAGAGAACACATTCCGTTTTATTTCCAATGTTTTGTTCTGAATTTTGTTTTAAAGTTAATTAAAACAGTTTTTATTCATTTTTTCCCCCGATTTTAAATATGATTTATATTGTTATTATTGTGGGGAGATGTTTATTGCAGCCACCTCTCCTCCCCCCCTCATCCTTCCCTCCCTCCCCCTCTCCCCCCCTTTATCGTTTCAGGAGTTAAACAGTTCCTTTTAAAAAAAATAATTCGGAACTAAACCTACATGTGACCTTTACAATGGCGCGCAGAACAACTAGCTTATAAAGTAACACGAACTACAGCGCAGAATCCACTACCCTTCTATTTTCAATGCGGGGCAAATTCTTTTTCCATCTACAGTACACAACAATAATGAACCTCATCGTTTTGGGTTTACATGCGGACCTCATTTGATTAGTCTGAGTCATACTTGGGTAACGTGGCACCATGGTTGAGCAGTAATGCAATAGTTATGGGGTGCTCGCCTCCAGTGTTCACGCCACCCCCCTCTCCCCCCCCCCCCCCCCCCAACATGTCAGGTTTTAAGGATATTCCACCAGGGACTGATTGAGCCACCTGTGCTCAAGCAGGGATATCCTGAAAACATGACCTGTTCGAGTTGAGCCTCCCTGTAATCGTTCATGGAAACAAACGGCTTTAAGAAAGGACCACACATATATTTAGGGACTAATGTATCTGCTATTGTTGGGTTAATGATGACTTGTAGGGGAACCTCTCAAGCTGTTGCCCCCTGGTGGCCAAACGTGAAAATACTGCAGAATATTTTACATGTATTTTTTTCAGCCAGTGTTTTCTTGTGTACAAAACACAAATAAGATCTGTGCCATTACATGCGTTATATTATTTGTGAATTCATTTTTTGGGACTGCTGTTTAATCCCACCTGTAGACTAAAGCGTCAAATGACTGTGCAGGGTTATGTGACGTAATTTGACGCTGCGTTGCCATAGCGACGCGTCGCCTGAAGCCGTCTGAGTCACGGTAAGCGAGTTACAGAGGCTTCGAGCCTTCCCCCGGCATTTAATTTAAATACTTCGGGGAAGAGTGCGGGGGCCTCTGTAACCGCCGCGCCCCCCGGTTTGCGCAACGCTGCCTTAGGAGATGGAGTAGTTAGGAAAACCAAATGATAAGCCAATACTAAAGACTTCAGCATATTGGGTGAGTTATTAATTAATACCCCTCCAACTTTTTGGAAAAATAGCCAGAGCTTGGCTGTGGTTTTCTTTGGCAGCTGATATGTTTTGTTTTCATATAGCACTTGCACTGCAGACCTGACTTTGTACAACCATGTTTAGAATATGCAAAAGGGACCCAATAGGGATGGAAAGAACTCAAAAACTGATCTCGGATTTCCGGATTTCATACAGTGTACATGCAGCGATACTGAATGCAGTCCAGGAGACGCGCTCAGCAAGGATCGTGGGCAGGGTGCAGCAGCGTAGTTAGGAGTCATGATTCCACGGTCAGGGCGGTGCAGCAGCGTAGTTGGGGTCACAGTTCCAAGGGCAGAGTGCGGCAGCGTAGTTGGGGTCACAGTTCCAAGGGCAGAGTGCAGCAGCGTAGTTGGGGTCACAGTTCCAAGGGCAGAGTGCGGCAGCGTAGTTGGGGTCACAGTTCCAAGGGCAGAGTGCAGCAGCGTAGTTGGGGTCACAGTTCCAAGGGCAGAGTGCAGCAGCGTAGTTGGGGTCACAGTTCCAAGGGCAGAGTGCGGCAGCGTAGTTGGGGTCACAGTTCCAAGGGCAGAGTGCGGCAGCGTAGTTGGGGTCACAGTTCCAAGGGCAGAGTGCGGCAGCGTAGTTGGGGTCACAGTTCCAAGGGCAGAGTGCGGCAGCGTAGTTGGGGTCACAGTTCCAAGGGCAGAGTGCAGCAGCGTAGTTGGGGTCACAGTTCCAAGGGCAGAGTGCAGCAGCGTAGTTGGGGTCACAGTTCCAAGGGCAGAGTGCGGCAGCGTAGTTGGGGTCACAGTTCCAAGGGCAGAGTGCAGCAGCGTAGTTGGGGTCACAGTTCCAAGGGCAGAGTGCAGCAGCGTAGTTGGGGTCACAGTTCCAAGGGCAGAGTGCGGCAGCGTAGATGGGGTCACAGTTCTCAGGTCAGAGTAAGAGGCAAACGGGATCCAAGTCCTAGCAGAGGTTCAGGAAGGCAATGCGTAAGGATACAGGTTGGGTCCAGGAGCACAAGGTAAGAGGTACTTTGCTCGGGCAAAGGATTGATCACTCTGGTGAGCATTTCTTGGCCTAGACCAGGTGCAGACAATTACCAGTTCAAAGATGAAGCTACGGTAACCCCCTGTTTTGATTGGCCATATTGCTGCACCCGTGGAAGTCGGAAGCGTCCGTTGGTGCATCCGGCCACTCACCGTACAATATTGAAAACAAATAATTAATAGGGCGCTCCTTTGGGCTCGTATATTAGAGACTAGCACTTATATGTGACCTATATAGTGTAAATCCTAAACAATAAACAGTTCTATTTATTTATCAACAAATGTGAATTCAGGTAAATTAAATGAAGTATGAACCCAGTGAAAATAATATATATATATATATATATATATATATATATGCGCTATGCATCTTAACCCTGGCTGTGCTTAAAGCTGTGACCATGCAGCAAGCTTAAGCCTATAGGGAACCATGTTAAAAAAGGTTTTGAAGCAAAAGGTGACACTGTGTGCCCATTTGCATGCCATTTCCCAGAATCCCTTGCTGCAGTGGAAGTGCTGGGTGATAATGGTGAAAGTCGGGGTTGCAGACGTGTGTGTGTGTGTGTCAAACTTGACATGTCAAAGACAGAGCTGCTCCTACTTCCTCATAAACCTGGCCCTATTACCTCCTTCTAGGTTTCTGTTGGCAGCAGTATCATACACCCAGTATCACAAGCACGCTGCTTAGGGGGTCACACTTAACTCCTCTCTCACATTCTCCTCTCACATTCGCAATGTAGCGAAAACCTGTAATTTATTTTTTTTCCTTCGTAATATCACAAAGATACGCCCTTTCGTCTGTTACTCGACTGCTAAAACTCTGACATAGGCCCTCATTCTCTCCCTATGAGGTTTGGCAAAATCTGTTCCTGGTTTTCAGAGTCCAGTCCGGGATTTTGCTCTTGCTCGCCCACTGTGGCAGGATCGTCCATTTTTGCTCCTGGCAACTTCCTTTAAAAGGACAGCCCTGTAAGCAGGAAGTTGCCGGGGGAAAGTTCCAGTGCATGCAACGCGCTTACCTATTGTCTTCCTCGTTACCAGACCCGGCTTACGTACCTCGACTATCCTTGCCTTCAGCCTGCCTCGACCTCTGCATCCTCACCGACTATGCAACTCTGCTGCCAGCCCTGAGCTTCGGCTTACGACTCACTACTCTTATCAGGACTCTGTCCCTCGGCTCAGGTCTATTCTTTCACCTTCCTACCTCAACCCTGCGGGTCGCATCCTGCTTGAGACTAGCATCGTTATATTTTGCTCGGCCCAAATATGGACCCCGCTGAGGTAGGGCGAGCTGTTACCCTGCAAGGACAGTTCTTTGTGGATCATAAGCAACACCTCGCCCTACACGAGCAACAACTGGCACGGATGTGTGATGCGGTGCAGGACCAAGTCACCCACATAGGCACCCATCAGCCAGACTTGAAGGCGTCAGATGCGGCTCCGATTCCGCTTCCGGTATCCCCAGCGATCAGAGAACCTCGGATCCCGACTCCTCTACGGTCTGGTGGGGACCCTATGGCATGCAGGGGATTTCTTAATCAATGCTCTATCCAATTGGAATTGCAACCGCCCATATTCACCACACTCCGAGCCCGGGTGGCCTACATAATTTCTCTTCTCACTGACGAGGCACTGGCCTGGGCCTCCTCGCTTTTAGGAGAGGGATTCGCCCCATATCAGCGACTCCCCTGTCTTCATCCGTACTTTCAAATTGGTGTTTGACGCTTCAAGACGTGTATCTTTGGCTTCACTCCTGCAGATCCGCCAGGGAACTCGCAGGGTAGGCCAGTACGCCATTGAGTTTCGCACCCTCGCGGCCGAATAATGAAGCCCTAGTAGCGGCCTTTTGACAGGGACCCCTAAAAGATGAGTTGACCTGCAGGGATTTCCCTAGGGACCTAGAGGAATTAATTTCTCTCTGCATATGGATCGATCTCAGAATGTGGGAACGCCTGTCCGAGAAGTGCCGTGCGGATAAGGGTCCGACTACTTGGTTGGCCCCAAACTACGTTTCTCCGCCTCCTCCGTATGATGAGCCTATGCAGCAAGGTAACACCAGACTGTCAGAACAGGAGAGAAGTAGTAGGTCTACCTTGGGCTTGTGTCTGTATTGCGGGTCCCAGGGTCACCGGATCCGTGACTGCTCGATTGTTGTGGGATCAGGCAAACGCATGTGCTCAGTGAAGTTGGGGGCGCATTCGCTGGACATCATACCATCCCTCCTTCCTCTTGTGTCTTCCCAGATTCTTCTGCTGGTTTCCCTCTCATGGGGTTCTGCCTCAGTCTCCACATAGGCCTTCGTGGATTCTGGAGTGGCCGGTAATTTCCTTGATCTATTGTTCGCCAAGCAGCTAAAGCCCTCTCCCGCCTTAAACCTTTCGCACTGACTGCCACACACCTTTGGAATGCATTTCCCCTCAATATCTGACTTGTATACCTCTCCACCTTTTAATCACACCTCTTTAGCAAAGCATATGCGTAGCTCCGTGGCTTACACTATACTTTATACTTCGACCGTGGCCCCTTGCAGACACACTAGAACACCTTCCTAGTGTCTCTGTACATTCTTCCTACTTGCCAATTAGATTGTAAGTTCTTTGGGACAGTGACTTCTTTTCCTATTGTTACTTTTATGTCTGAAGCACTTATTCCCATTATGTGTTATTTATTTTACTATGTCACGTGTATTACTGCTGTGAAGCGCTATGTACATTAATGGTGCTTTATAAATAAAGACATACATACAAAGAAATGTACATCAAGTGTAACAGGCGTTTCATTGTCGGCTTAAGCAAGTTCTATTAGGAGATCAATGAATGATCTTTAAGGGTGACTTCCTCAGGGGTGGTCGGAATATACCTCAGAGAAACGATAGGAAGCAGATAGTGCACATAGTCTAAAAAAAATATTTTTTATCTTCAATTTCTAAAACCCATTAAAATGCGCCCCTGCAATGAGGCACAAATGTCAGTGTTTCTAGGAGTGCAATGTAACTGAGTAACAATTGGGTCTGTGTTGGCTCTGAACGTGCTCTCAGCGCTACGTTCAGTCGCTCGCGATCAGCCATGTCTCATCCGATTTGGCACTCCTGTGTCTTGCTACCTTCTCCGAATGGACTCGACGCGTTTCACAGTCTTCAGATAGTCTCTTTTTACCATGTATGTTCAGTTCGCTCATTGTAAAGATAATTGCATTTCAAAGATTTATGGATACAAATGACAATCGTATACTTTCTATCATGTACATAGATGTTAGGGGGGAAAAGTGATAGCATGACCATGTTAAACAATGCATCACATGCAGTGTACAAAACATCTAGTACTAACGGCATGTGGCAGGGGTGGCCAGTCCTCAAAGGTCACCAACAGGACAGGTTACCAGGATATCCCTGCTTCAGCACAAGTGGCTCAGCCTTTGATTGAGCCACCTGTGCTGAAGTAGGGATATCCTGGCAACCTGGCCCTTGAGGACTGGAGTTGAGCACCCCTGGCATATAGGCATACACTCATCAGCTGCTGTGCTGAACGAATACTGTATATTCCATGTTTTAATTAAAACGAATGGAATATAAGTTTCAGGCGCTGATTTTTATTTGTAGGAATACGGCTTATGGAAGAACATATGAACTATTGCCATTGGCCCTGTCTCTCAAAAAATATGCTTCATTTGCATATTTGCTAATTAAAGTAGCTTGTTGGAAACATTAAGTAGAATATCTTCTGTAACCTTTATCACTGTAGTTAATGGATATAGTCTAGCAAATCTCCTAGACGGCCCTTTAAATAATGTAAATGATTATGAATATGTAACTAGTTAATATGCAGCCATGAAAGGATTATCATGTTGAGGTTAATGAGTACGCTGCTCTTATGGTGTGTAAGGCTTTCAGCTCACTTCATGCATGGAGAAGCATGCGCTGGCAAAGGATATTAAAAAAATAAAATAGATCTACGTATGTATAAACAAAAAGTGTAAGGCCAGCGCATCATACCAAGTGACACAACACACAGTGCAACACCTCCGTGCTTATCTGCTCATGAAAAAGGGTCATTTAGTTAAACCTTTTGGCCAAAAGGTTATAAGCCGGCAGCCACGTCACGGCATGCCCAATCTGCAGGTCCTAACACTACCTGGCACAATTCTCATGTACCTCTCTTTTCTGCTGGAGGGAGACAGACCGTACTGGTTCTGTGATACACAGGATCATAACAACTGCTCATTGGAAAGTGGGGCGGGGCGAGCTTTAAACCCTGGGGAGGAGGGGCACACCTCCAAGCAACAACAGCTGCATAACCCATCAAGCTCCAGAACCCCCAACCCCACCCTCTCATCATAGTGTGTGTGTGTGTGTGTGTGTGTGTGTGTGTGTGTGTGTGTGTATATGTATATATGTGTGTTGCTCTGACCCTGAAGAAGGTCCCTCTACGGGACCGAAACGTTTAAAGTGTGCCATTTTTCACCAATAGACTTCTGTTTGAACATCATATCTGAGAGCTGCCTCTTGATTATTTCCAGGTAACATTTTATAGATATAGATAGATCTTTTAGCATGCAATGCTTTCACTGCAGCCAGGGATTCTGGGAAATGACATGCAAATGCTTGCTATAGTATGCATTTATAGAAGTCAACAAAAACATCTTCAGGGTGCTGGCGTTTCTCTGAGAGTACACCAAATAATACGTTTTAACCCTTTGAGTGTCATCTTGACAAAGGTCCAAGGCAGAAACATTGAGCCTGTATTACATTTTCTCCTTTTATATTAAGAGCTCTGGAGTGCTGACTATCGCTTCATCCTAACGCCACTCTCTGTGGAAGTCCTGAGCATCTCGGGCAGATTGCTGCGGAACTAGTGGGAGTGTGCACCTTTAAACCGGCCCCTGCATGGCGATCCTGTAATCACAGTCGGTGCTGAGGCGAAATCTGGGCCAGCCACGCGTTCAGCTCTCCATGACGTGGCCGACCCCATGACGTGGCTACGTGGGGCATTCAAAGGATTTAAAACCACTTTGATGCGCTGGACCTGTTTTTTGAGATCTTTGCGACGGATGCCGGGAATATAGCATGGAGCTGAACAACCGAGCTCTCAATCTCATATTGACTGTCACATCTGTGAATAATGTACAAAAACACCTGTCCCTTTGAGGTCAAAGAAAAGTATAAGTATATACATATACTGGCCTACTGGGGTCTCCTATTCCAGGAACCCCTAGTATCATTTGTGTAGGCACAGATCAAATATCTTTGATCTCTGCTCACACATCCATCAACTCTTAACCAGGTTGGTAATCTATGCAGCGGTGCGCAAACTGGGGGGTGCGAGACTGCCTGCGGGGGGGGGCACGCGGTTTACAGAGGCCCCGCCTGCTTCCCAAAGGGACTTAAATTAAGTGCCGGGGGAGCTGCAGGGCCTCTGTAAACCTTTACTTACCTTGGCTCCACACGCGTCGTCATGGCAACTCGGCGGCAAATGACGCCACGAGGGCATGTGACGTCACGTTGCTATGGCAACGTGACATCATGACACCTAAGCCAGGGTGAGGGGGGGGCGCGGGGGTGAGGTGACTGCCGGCAGGGGGGCGCAGGGAAAAAGGTTTGCGCCCCCCTGATCTAACCACATCATTACTCCTACCAACTGTCTGCATTTTATTCATGGTGTTTTTTAGTTATTACCTCCCCTCCCCCTCTCTCTGGTTTTCCTTCAGACTAGATTCCACCTAGGATAGCGAATATAATTATATTCTCTATCCAGCATTGTCTTCAATCCGGGGTTCACCTACTACAACTGGATTCACAGCGTGTCATTTAATTGTTTTTTTTTTAAAAGCCCTATATCTTATCGTTTATTCCAATTAAACAATTTTTAATCATTACAGCAATCATCCACTCAGGTGATAGAGTGCTTCTAGTTTGGCTGCTTCCTCTCGGTTATATACCTTTTCGAGGTCATCAAAGGCCAGCAGTTATACAGGCACTGCCAAAGGTCGCTGGTTCTTTGTTTCTTTCTGGCTGAATCATTTTGTCATAGTGAAGCTTATCTGTTTTCAGGCACTTGATTTAACAATCAGCCAGTAGCCGCTCTGCATGGCTAGCAGGGTTCATGTAATGGTGGATTTTCACAGCTCCCGCGCCCTGCTGGCCAATAGGAAGCTGTGACATCAGGTTCGGCTTCCTACAGGCACGTGTGACGCGGAGCTTTAAACCCCAGCTAGTCCAGCCGGAGCTGCTACCGGCACCCCGTATGGAGGTAATTATCTCTGGAAGCAGGGGGTCCCCTGAGCTGAAATTAATGGGGTTCAGCTCCGGAGACCCCCTGCTTCAATCCTAGGTTAAAAAAAAATGATATTGCCCCTTGGTTTGCTCTTGTAATGTGTTTTCGACTTTCTACGTCTAAATATGAAAAGCTACTGAACGTCATACTTTGAATATATCAGTATAAAAAAAATAAAAACACAATGTTACATGGCCGAGAACTTTCCGTATAATTCCAATGAACGTTTCTAAGTCAGACTGCTGCTTTAAAATAATGTCAGTACATAATGTTACTGAGAAGAAGGTATTGGAATAAACAGCTCCCTTATCAATAAGTGACAGAAAGCATTGATCTCTTGAGACACCAGTAACGTGATGGATTAATAAAGTGGCCACTGTAAAGGTACGCTTTCCAGCCTTTTCAATTTAATGTTTGATTACAATATGTTCTCATCAATGAGAAGTATGCCATATTTCAAGATGTGGGATTTCTAATCAGGTTAAAAGAGAATTAAATTCTGCAGCTTTGCAGCGTTTCAGAAAAGGCTCGGCATTATTTACGTGTTTAGGGATTGAGAACGGTGTTTGCTTGGAGGTGGAAGTGACGTGTACCTTTTTAGATTCAAGATCAAAAGTGTTGACAGATGTTCCGGCAGCCGTGCATAAATTCATTGTCGGTGACGGGAAATGGGCACCAGAGCGTCGTTTTGTGTTGGAGCAAAATGGCAGCTTCAAAGAGCAATCCTGATTAATTATCTTGTGGTCACGCCACATGGTATAGTCACATATGGATCATTTCTTTTTGAGCAACCAAGAAAATTTTAATTTTTGGTTTTTAAAGGAGAACTTGTGAAGTGACAACAACCAATTTATTAGCATTGATTTGTTTTATGGGTTCTGCATTAGTCAGTCTGCTGAGTCCGTTACGTAAACGGGCTGATTTCAGACCCCCTTCTTAAAGTAGCTGTATAGCCTGATCACCGTTCTTTCCTTTCATCATCGGCTTGCTTTCCTTCTTCCTTGGGAACCTGGTGTAGGTGGGGTCACCTTTAAACTAAGGACACCGTATTTTGGGCTAGATGCACTAAATTCATTAAGCCAAGGGTGGGCAACTCCACTTCCCAAGGGCCAACAGATTTTCAGGATATCCCTGCTTCAGCACAGGTGGCTCAATCAGTCTTCGACTGAACCACTGATTTAGCCACCTGTACTGAAGCAGGGATATCCTGGAAACCTGACCTGTTGGTGGCCCTTGAAGACTGGAGTTGCCCACGCCTGCACGAAGCTATTTAACCTAACGTTACACATGTAGGAGAGAGCGAAAGCGAATCACTTGTATGCGCTGCCCTCACAATTCCTATATTAAAACATAACATTAATACTGTACACTTAGATTTTAGGGATCATCAACAAATATATTATAAATTACTTGATTTCAAAAACTAACTAGCCCTATTGGGCAAAGTGATATTTGATATTTATATTGATTAATCGCAATTTATTGGGTAGCGGAGCCTAATAATTGCTCCATATAGCAAACGATTGTTGGTACTGGGGATATCCATTGCAACCCAAAGTGCGGACAAAAAGAAAGGCAGTTTTAATGGCGTGCAAGAGTATCTCAAGTAGTTTGATAACAAATTGGATACTGATATTGATGACCTAAATCAGGGGTCTCCAAACGCAGTCCTCAAGGGCCGCCAACAGGCCGGCTTTTATGGATACCCCTGTTTCAGCACAGGTGGGGCAGTCAAAGACTGAGCCACTGATTGAGCCACCTGTGCTGAAACTGAGATATCCATAAAAGCCGGCCTGTTGGCGGCCCGTGAGGACTGCGTTTGGAGACCCCTGTCCTAAATGAACGTTCGGTTAATCATAACGCCTATGCACTAAAACAAATAACCTAACATTAACAGCTGCCTAGGGGTCACACTCGACTCCTCTCTCACATTCGCCCCTCACATTCAAAACATTTCTAAAACTTATCGCTTTTTCCTCCGCAATATAACAAAGATACGCCCTTTCCTCTGTTGCTCGACTGCTAAAACTCTGACTCAGGCCCTCATTCTCTCCCGTCTTGATTACTGTAACCTCCTGCTGTCCGGCCTTCCTGCCTCTCACCTGTCTCCCCTACAATCTATCCTAAACGCTGCTGCCAGAATCACTCTACTCTTTCCTAGATCTGTCTCAGCATCTCCCCTCCTGAAATCCCTCTCCTGGCTTCCGATCAAATCCCGCATCTCACACTCCATTCTTCTCCTCACTTTTAAAGCTTTACACTCTTCTGCCCCTCCTTACATCTCAGCCCTAATTTCTCGCTATACACCATCCCGACTCTTGCGTTCTGCTCAAGGATGTCTTCTTTCTACCCCCTTTTTATCTTAAGCCCTCTCCCGCCTTAAACCTTTTTCACTGACTGCCCCACACCTCTGGAATGCCCTTCCCCTCAGTACCCGACTAGCACCCTCTCTATCCACCTTTAAGACCCACCTTAAGACACACTTGCTTAAAGAAGCATATGAATAGCACTGTGAATATTCTGAACACATGATACATAAAGCTTGGCCCCCTGCAGACGCACTTACCAGAACTCCCTCCTACTGTCTCTGTACGTTCTCCCTACCTACCAATTAGATTGTAAGCTCCTCGGGGCAGGGACTCCTCTTCCTTAATGTTATGTCTATGTCTAAAGCACTTATTCCCATGATCTGTTATTTATATTATCTGTTAGTTATTCGATTACCACATGTATTACTACTGTGAAGCGCTATGTACATTAATGGCGCTATATAAATAAAGACATACAATACAATACAATTAACCCAATACTCCTTAAATAATGTACATACAATTTCTCCGTCTGTACGTGCTAATGAGATTCAAAAGAGACGTCCCCCTGTAACATCGCATATCCACTAAAGGCCGTTCAGGTTGGCACAGGGATTTAACCTGACGTTATTTAGGCCATAATAACGTCTGTTTCTATTTGCGGTAATGTTATTTGCACTGATTTAACATCTGGGCCTTAGAATGCATGATGGGCAAAATGCATTAAAAAATAATCCCTCACTGTTGAATGTTAATTAAAAAACAACAACTTTTCTATAAACCCTTTTTAGTAACAGAGGGACATGCAATGCACGAACACCACGGGTACAACAAGGGTTAACATTGTAATTGAAAAACGTATGTGCAAAGTCGGATCTCCTCCTTTTTATATGTGATTTAGCTCATCTGGATAAATGATCTAATTTTACTTGCAGTAAAATATTATAATAATTGCTATTAGGGGCATGGTTTGCATTTCCTAGTTAAAGATATACATGTATAGCATATTAAGAGTTCTATTATTCCTAATATGTGTACTGCTAAGGAACGCCTTTCTGTGTTTAATTGTTAGCACGCGTCATTTAGTTTTAGCATTCCACTTTTGTTTCTGTTATTTACTTGCTAAACTAATACGAATACCAAAAAGCTAAGGTTGGCATTCCTGAGTGAGGCATTTTTGTCCTCTAAGAAGATCTTTTGTTATCCAAATCGCCTGTTTTTATTGACTGTACAAAAGAAGATGCACCACAAATGGAAATGCTCTGTTCTCAGATATTTCTCTCCATGTCATATCACTTGACATCACCCGAGCTAAGATACCGCTCTGAAATAGCAAACAGAAAGACATTACATTGTCTGTGCTGTTATCTGCTGTGATAAAGCAGCATTCTGCTTCCCAAACTAACGGCCCCTAGTCATAGCTTTGACAAATAAAAATGGGTAAGGGGGAGTTTGGGAATCAGTAAAGCTTTACTGGTTGTGTTCCTGACACATTGACATTGCTGCTGTGTACTTTTTGCCTTGTTTTTATTCACAAGCTGTTATCTGTTTTCATGACAGGTGGTCAGTAGCTGCCAGGACAAAATCCAGCACTGGTAAGTGAAACATGTCTGAATGCATGTGTAAAATACGGCTAAAATAACCTTTGCAGATTTTCTCGCTGCATAATTATTCAAATAACATAAACACACACATGCTACTAGGGCTTCCCCCTCCTAGGGATATGCTTCGTGCTACCATAGTGGCAATCCCAAAAAGAGGGGAAAGATTCTCTGTTGTGCTCTAGCTAAAGACCTATTTCACTGTTAAATACTGATCTAAAACTATACGCAAAGATCTTAGCCAACAGATTAAATAATATCCTCCCTAAATTGGTTCATCCGGACCAGGTGGGGTTCGTCCTGGGCAGACAAGCCCTTAACAACACAAGAAGGACGGTGAATTTAATACACGTAGCAAAACACACAAAGTGCCCATCTCTATTACTCTCTTTAGACGCAGAAAAAGCGTTCGATCGATTAGACTGGCAGTTTGTCAGCTACGCTTTCGCAGATGGGATTCATAGCCAAAATATTAAATAGCATAAACACACTACACTCCACACCAACAGCCACGGTGAGGACGAACAACTCCTTGTCTGATCCCTTTTCAATATCAAATGGAACTAGACAGGGTTGTCCGCTGTCACCTTTGTTGTTTGCCTTAGCCATAGAACCGGATAAGGATGAATCCCAATGTTGCGGGTATTCCTGTTGGTCAGGAAGAATTCAAAATAGCTCTTTTTGCAGACGATATACTATTGACGCTCTCAAAACCTTTCACATCCCTCCCTAACCTTTTCATGATCTATCAGATTTCGGCTCCCTTTCAGGTTATAAAATTAATCATTCCAAATCCATGGCCCTTAGCTTAAATCTCCCTAAAGAATTAGTAAAATTACTCCAACTAAATTTCGACTTTAAATGGAATTCGAACCATATTAAATATCTAGGGGTCCAATTAACAAAAGATTACTCAACTTTATACAACGCAAATTTTAAACCCTTTTTCGACCAGATAGTTAGGGATTTAACCACTTGGAATCCATATATAATATCCTGGTTTGGGAGAATAATCACCATTAAAATGAATATTTTACCCAGACTCCTCTATCTCTTCCAAACTCTCCCGGTTAAAATCTGTCAGACAGACCTAAATAATACACAGAAGAAAATGTTGAAGTTTGTCTGGCAAAATAAGCGACCCAGAGTTCGTAAAGATATTCTTTATAAATCCAAATCAGAAGGAGGCTTAGCTCTCCCGAACTTACAAAACTACTATAGATCTGCACACCTAGGGCAACTTATTAGCTGGCATTCAAACCCAACCGAAAGGAGGTGGGTCGAGATAGAGGATTTGATTTGTTCCCCATGTAAAATAAAGAACCTATTCTGGCTCAATAAAAAGTCTAGACCACCTGAGACCTACAAGAACCCGGTGATATCCTTTTCCTGTAATCTCTGGGATTCCCTCAAAACCAAGTTCCAACTAACTGGTACCCCTTCCCTTATGCAACCACTATTCTCAGACTCCTCCCTTCCTTTTTGCACAGGAAACCCGCACTCCCATACCTGGGTTCAAAAAGGACTCACAAGAGTTAAGGATATCCTCACCCAAGGGAAAGTCCCCCCATTCGCTTCGTTACAAACAAACCATGATATCTCCTCCTCCGAATTCTTCAGATTTCTGCAGGTTAGGCATTATATCCAATCAATCTACAAGCCAAATCAACCCCATGCTTTAACTTTGTTTGAGGAATGGTGTCTACACCAGCCCCACACAAAGGGCATTATCTCCAGAATATATCACAGTTTATCCTCTATCAAGAGCAGCCAAACCCCCGATAACTATATGGTATCCTGGGAAAAGGATCATAACGTCTGTATAGATCTCGATATCTGGGAAGCTGCTTTCAAAAATTCATCATGCGTTGTAATTAAGGAGAATATTTACAAGTTAATATTCAGATGGCCAGGTTACACTATTTTCTCCCAGGCGTTTCCCCTCTGTGCTGGCGTGGTTGTGGTGAAGTGGGGAATATACTGCACATGTTTTTGTCATGTCCCAAAATCCAACAAACATGGATGGAAGTATTCACCTTAATACACAAGATACCAGAAATCTCTGTCCCACACGACCCAGTATATATATTGCTAGGAAAACCAATGGCCAATATCTCCAAAAAAAAAAGCTAGAGTAATATCCCAAATTTTAAACGCTACACGGTGTACAATTGCCACAAATTGGAAACAACCGCCCCCCCCCATCCTTAAATCAAATAAACAACAAAATTTGGCATATAGTCTATATGGAAAAACTCTCAGCCTATCTGAACGGCTCTACCTCGCAATTCTCCGAGACTTGGGCTCCTTGGTTCCGCCATGCAGGTATATCCCCATATATAGACTAGAATACTTTGAACAGAGTGATACATGTGGTATTTAAATTGTTGTGTACAGTGCTATATTGGTACAAATGCTGCCCCTTCCCCCCCCTCCCCGATCTCCCTCTCTTCTATTGTTCCACAACCAGTTTATTTGTATTACTGTATCCCCCCCTTTTCTGTGTTGTATGTTTTGTTTACCTTATTTTGTATGTACAAAAATGCTCAATAAAAAAATTTAAGTAATAAAAAAACAAAAAAAAAAACATAAACACATATAACTGCAGTAGTAGTACATATTTCTTGACGCCAAGGCTCTTCAACTTTCTAAAAGGGCCTGAAAAAAGAAGAAAAAAAACCTATCTATATCTATCAACACAGAGATTGAAACAGCGCCTAATTATATAGCATATATAAAAGCTCTACACCTAACCCTAATGTAATAACAATATGTTTTGGTACACCTGTGAAGGATATGCCCCTAAGATCAATAAAGTATAATAATAATAACCTATAGTTCAATGGGTACAATGACTTAAATAATAGCAGTGATACTACTTCACCCTGATGGTCATTCTGACGAAATGTGTAAGTTGCCACTTCACTGAGCGCAAGCTGTGAAGCAGAGAGCTGAGAAAGCAAAGGATGCAAGCCGCAAGTACCGACGTGCGCCGGGCTACTTTGTGGAGGAGTTCTTGTTGCCGGGGGAGCCGAATTGGAGGCGACACATTGCATACATCCCACACCCGGGGATTGCATACATCCCACATCCGACTAAAAACCCACCACCAATTATTTGCTTTCTGTGTGCTACATTGAAACAAAGGCTTAAAAAAAATTGGGGCTTACAACTTAGACTGTGTGTGCGCAAAGTAACATACCGTGGCGATGAAAAGTTTGTGAACCCCTTGGGATTTTCACATATTTCAAACCTAAAATGTTATTAGATCTTAATGCAAGTCCTGATAATAGATAACCTGATCAAACAAATTATACAAAACAATACTTTTTCAACATTTATTTAACCACAAATGATTCAACATTCAATGTCCGTGTGTGAGAAAGTATGTGACTCTAGTGCAGCAATTACTTCACCTGCGCGTGTCCTGTAACTGCAGGTCAGTCTCTCACATCGGGTTTTAGGCACTTTGGCCCATTCCTCCTTACAGAACTGCTGCAGCTCAGTGACATTTGAAGGCTTCCTTGCATGAACGGCTCATTTCAGGTCCTGCCACAACGTTTCCATGGGGTTTACGTCCGGACTTTGACTGGGCCATTCTAAAAGCGGAATTTCTTCTTCTGCAGCCGTTCTTTTGTAGATCTGCTTGTATGTTTAGGATCATTGTCTTGCTGCATGACCCACTTTTGGTTCGGCTTCAGCTCACAGACAGATGGCTTGACATTCTCCCCTGAATCTGTATTCGACTCTTCAGATACAATGCAAAATCATGGTTGTGTCAATGATGGTAAGCCGTCCAGAGGCAGCAGAGCAGCCCCAAACCATCAGTCCCACCACCATGATTGACAGTTGGGATTAGGTTCTTCTGTTCGAACTCAGTGTTTGGTTTTCGCAAAACATAATGTTTCTCATTGATGCTAAAAAGTTCTACGTTTGACTCATCTGTCCAGAGAACATAGTTCCAGAAGTCAATGACTAAACCACATATTTAGCCACCTGTGCTGAAGCAGGGATATCCTTAAAACTTGACCTGTTGGTGGCTCTTGAGGACTGGAGGTGGCCACTCCTGGTATAGACAGTTTTGGATGTAAATGCGTGTGTGTTTCATTGTGTTCTTTTGTTGTGTTAAAGGAACTTTGCATGTTCCAACAAAACATGCCTCAGTAAGAAAGGAATTGTGCAGTTAAATAAATAAGATACTGCAGTTATTAACAATATATATCTATTAATTGTGTGGGTGTTTGTTAAACAAGGATCAGTCCCACCAACTGATGATAATATTCCAATGTTACAAAAAACAGGGCCCACCAATTAGCTTTTAAAATCAATACAAAAAAGCTTACATACTGTATTTGTTGTAGTTAGATTAAATGCAGCTGACATTCCTTACTTGACCTCGATCATGGGGAGACTACTTGCTTTTCGTGTGCTCAACTCCGGTCCTGAAGCCCCCCCCACCACCCCCTCCCTTGCTGGGATATTCTGAAACCTGGCCTGTAGGGAGGGCTTGAGGACTGGAGTTGAGCACCCCTATGTTAACACACTTTTTTTCCATCTTATGCTTTGACCTATAAAATACATACAAACTCACGTTGGTCAGTATCGGGGCTCTCTACTAATTCATAGCTTGTTTGAAGTTAAGATTTCAGACCTAAACGTCATATATGCTATGAAATCTTAAATGTGTCATTTTTTATTTCATGTGGGTTAGTGCACAATTATATTACTTTTCCAATAAGTGTTAAATGGGATATATATTCCCAGAATCTGCATGTCATTTCCCAGAATCCCTTGCTGCAGTGGAAGTGCTGTATGCTGGGTGATAATGGGGAAAGGCGGGGTTCCAGACCTGCCTAAGACATGCAGATGAGCATACAGCTATATTTGCATATTTGCTTTCCTGTGGAGGGTTTTTGTCACTTTTTTTACTCACCATAACTTAACTCAGTATTATATATATATATATATATATATATATATATATATATATATCTATATCCCCCCACACCACATGTGCACACACCACACACATACCACACACATACCACACACATACCACACACACACACTACATAAATCCTTTCTAACTTTGCAGCTCTCCTTTAGTGGCATTCATACCACGTAAGTCGGTCCCTTGAACTTTGGTGGAATTCATATAGCATGTTGCCTTCAAGCAGCAGAAATCCAAAATGGCAATGCCACAGAAAGCCTTGTGCTTACAGCTTAGCAATTCCATAGTGACTAACGTTTCCTATTAAAACCTTTTTAAATATTAAAAGTCAACTGGATGCTAACCATTGACGTGGAAAAATGAAAGCAAAATGAGTGTCTGCTGCTTTAATTCATCGTTATGGAGGAGTTGCAGCAGAGATGGGCAGTAGGAGGTAGTTTCCTATTACATGAAAACATATTTTTCACGGTGTATCAACCTTTGGTTTGTTCCAGTGTAACAGTAAATGCATACACCTATGTACTGTATGTGTTAGTGTAAATTACACATACGGGTGTGTATGTGTATATATATATTTTTTAACTATATGTATTTTTTTAATTAAGCATTCATTAATGTGTTGTTTTTTTCCAATGTTGTGCAATCTTTGACATGCTAAGGTGTTCTAAAAACGAGCTTTGTAGATGTTATTAGTATGAATCGTAAGTGAGATGCTGGGGCTGTTGGAATATACGACTGTGGTTACCACTCTATATAGACCGTCTTCGCTGGGTTAAATCCAATCACACGTTGCATACTATAATGTGAGGTCTTTTTAGCCAAGCATTGTGTTTTAAAGAGCAGTTTTTAACCACTATAAATACTTTTCTTCATAGGAACAAGGTAGAAAGTGATTATGATGCACTCCAGGAGCGACTTGGCACGTTGCCCGACAAACTATCATACGATGTCATGGTATGTAAAGCGTGTGTTATCGTTTATATTCTTAATGTCTTTCAGTGGTTGACATAACCTTTGGAAATTAAGTACATCATTATGTAGTGCCATAATCTGCCAAATACCTGCGTTTAATATGGAGATGCTTCTTATTGTGACGCTTGGTTTCTAATAAAGTTTTGAAATGACCTTTCTAGTTTACGAATGGAAGGAGTGAGACTGTATTGTTGATTTATATCTTTCATTTTTAAACTATTTTGGTTTCTTTGTTGTCTTTATTTAAATCCTTTTATAGCAAATCTTCTGTGGACTGATGCTAATTTAATAATAATAATTAATAATAATTTGGCTCTGTTCAGTAATATATTTATATGTCCTTGTAACATCTGTAAGAATGCTAGATCTGGATATATCGATCAGCTTCCAGTGATTATACATATCCAATGGACAACAGGTGAGGGCGGCCTAAAGTGAATGCTGAACTGTTTCAAACCCCACCAGCAGTTCAAGGGTTACATTTTAAGCGATGTTTATACAATCCAAAACTTGGAAATTCAGATTTTTAAACCTATTGATCCATCAGTTTGATCTTCTTCCTCGCCAAATAAAATTCCATGTTGATCGCTAGAAAACAGCATGTAAAAGAGGGGGCGGGGGGAGCCCATGTCGCTCTGTTTACCTTGAACAATAACCCGGAATTTCCTCCAGTTCTCCGCAAATAAAAATATCCCTTGTGAGCACATTCGCATGTGTCTGCAATCCTGCTTTTTGCCATTATCGCCTAGCATATAGTGTTTCCACTGCAACCAGGGATTCTGGGAAATCAGCAAATGAGCGCTTGGTGTCCTCTTTAACTTCAAATCCATTTAACATGGACCCTATAAGATTACGCCTGCCACATAACACATCTTTGCAGCACAGACGGGGTTACAGAAGTTCAGAGCTTGTTAACCTACTCACCTTTTAGGTCTCATCAGCTCGGATAGATTTCGACCACACAAGTTATGGTGGGTAAAAAAGTGACAAACCTTCCACCGTACAGCAAATAAAAATCCCACATGTGAGCATATTCACACGTCTCGGACAGATCTGCAATGCTGTCCTTCCCCTTTATCTCTTAGCATACAGTGCTTCCACTGCAGCAAGAGATTCTGGGAAATGACATGCAACTCTCAAAAATCCACTTTTTGGTTTGAGGTCAAACGAAAGAGTTTATAGATAATCAAAATCGGGAAGTCCTTCGAACAATTACTGTAAGATAATTTTACCCTTCCTAATAAACAATTTTGAGTATGTTCTATTAAGACACTTTTTCAGAGTCTCTGGAAGTTACATCTTCATATTTGATTTGCAAAAAATCCTCCAAATTTAAAATAATCTCTTTATATGCTCTCCAAGTTTCCCTCCAAGCAAACTCCGTATGAGCCAATACTCCAATTGCATAGAGAAAAGACCTTGCAGATTTCCTGGAATGGAACACTTGTTTGGAAAATGACACCAATACGTTGAAATGTTTTATCTTCAGCCTTACAAGAAATTTATATCATCTTAATTAGAGCATTTTCCCATGGCAAAAATCTCTCCGTAAGAAAGCAAAAGGGCTGGAGGAAGTCCAAAATGTAAATACCATAAAGCAAATGTGATACGTTGCTACCGGTCCTGTATTAAAATAGTAACATTCTGGCACAAAGTTACTCTGTTCCTAATACCTACATTACTTTTACTATGGATTATAAATATTTAATGTAGGGAAACAATGGGGGGAGAGACTGGGAAAGACAAATGACTATGAAGATACAGTACCGGCTGTCCCGACATTTACACTCCCACTGAAAAAACGTTGATCCTTAGATACTGGTTGAGGTCCAGCCTACCCTTCATCAAAGACCTAAAAGCAGGCATTTTAGAAATGATTCAACTTGAAAGAATTGATGTAATGAATGACATAGAAAAGGTGCTGGGACATCTTCCAAAAAAATGGGAGGTATATTTGGACTCCCTGATGAGAAAAACACTCACTGTATTTAGGGAACATCTTTGAGGGAACAGAATGGATGCTTCTGACAAGTTGAAGGAAATAGAGACAGACAGAGAGGTAACCATGGAATAATCTGAAAGTCTAATTACTTCTTATAGCTGCTCAAAAAAGGCCATGTATCCCATTGTAGAATGCTTATTTGTTTATTTTTCAGTGATGACACTGGGTTATTATATAGAGCACAACATAAGATACAAATTGCATTAAGTGCATTCCGCAGGTAATTTAATTTAATTATTTTATTATTTAGCTTTTGATCTTCTACTTTTAGTTGTCCGTGTTCAGTTAAATGTTTCTTGTATTTAGTTTACCTACAGTATGTAATCATTGTTTGTAAAAAGAAGAAATGCTGAGATGTGAACCTATAAAGGAAATTGTATGTATTTATAGCTCAAGATTTTTTTGTTTGTGGAAAACAAGTACTATAGTTCAATATCCTATTTGTACCATGTTATACGTGCTATTTTTTTTTTTAAATAGCTTTTTAATTATTTTGTAAGGCCACGATTCACTAAGCCACGATTCACTAAGCCAAGATTCACTAAGCCACGATTCACTAAGCCACGATTCACTAAGCCACGATTCGCGTTGAGGCCTTGCTGCTTAGCGAATCTCAGCCTAAAGATATGGTCTGAAGTGGCTAGACCAGGGCTGGGCAACTCCAGTCCTCAAGGGCCACCAACAGGTCAGGTTTTCAGGATATCCCTGCTTCTGCACAGGTGGCTCAATCAGTGGCTTAGTGATGACTGAGCCACTTGTGCTGAAGCGGGGATATCCCAGAGGCCTGGCGTTGGCCCTTGAGGACTGGAGTTGCCCGTCCATGAGCTAGACTGAAGTAGTAGGTTTGCTTCAGACTGTATTGTATAATCACACATTGATGTTATGTTTCTGAAGATGTTCCTAACTTTGGCAGGTACCGTTTGGCCCGCTTGCCTTCATGCCTGGGAAACTTGTCCAAACTAATGAAGTTACTGTTTTACTTGGGGACAATTGGTTTGCTAAATGTTCAACAAAACAAGCCATTGGTTTGGTGGACCACAGGAAGAAACGTATGTATTTTAAAATATGCATTTATGTTTTAATTGTAACTTCATTGAATGTGCATTCTTTCATCCAAACGCTTTGTGAACACATTGTATATATTCTCCACCTTTTTAACTACTTGACAAATGCTTCTTCAACATACACCTCATTTAATTTTCACCATTACTATGATCGGGAGAAGAAATATATTTTTCTGCTACACCAGAGTGAACGTTCTTGTAGAAGATTCTGCCTGATATTCTAACTTATGAGGTATATATTAATGGTAACAGTGCCCTATACAGTGTTTGTTTTAAGTGAAACATTTCAGTGAGGTTTGATTAATTGCCCACTTATGAAAATAAAGAAACTATATAATCACGAAAGGCTATTTTGTCACTTATGTTGAAGAAAAACCATACAAAAAGTTGACTTCTTATGCTCCTGTTGTACTATATTTCTCTGCACTTCCCCTCTTGATTAGGAAGGATGTTAATCAGGCTCCCGAATGCTCAGAGTTAGAATTTGAAACCAGCTTAGACTTTGATAGAAATTCCACTGGGGAATACACAATTTGTCTCTTCCCAGACATTCAAGACTGCAAATGGCTAATGACTTTAAATAGAACGTGGTTGTGTTTGGATGTAAACCTGTCCTGCTACCCTCATTGTAAAGGCAATTTGCTTTTGATTCGCACATTATTCGCAATTTCAAAATGCCTAGTAGGGAAGGGAGAACTCTTCTCATGATCCTCTACCCTGGATTTGTGACCTAGTGCCTCAAACGCCACCAGCAGGAAAAAGTGAAGCGAGCAGGTACTGTATAGAACTGGATACACCCCATTATAATATGTGTATTTAGAAACTCTTCCTACTTTATAACGACCCTTCAAATCGCAAGCTAACGCACACATGGGAAAAGAGGGGAACAATGGCGTCTAAATGAGGGGCAGCCAACTCCGGTCCTAAGGGCCACTAACAGGTCAAGTTTTCAGGATATCCCTGCTTCAGCAACGGTGGCTCAATTAGTGGCTCAGTTGTTGATTGAGCCACCTGTGCTGAAGCAGGAATATCCTGAAAACCTGACCTGTTGGTGGCCCTTGAGGACTGGAGTTGGGCTACCCCCGGTCTTAATGTTAATTAGATGGCAAATAAAGCCACTTGCTTCCCTTAATATACACACTATAGCGGTTGTTGCGTTTTAAGCACATGTAAATCTCAAAGTTCCTTGGCTGTTGTGTTAAAGCCGTACAGGCACACCCCGCATTAATGTACACCACGGGAATGTGGTAAATCGGGGTATGCCTGTACATGCATCATGCACTAACACTAATCACAGATTCTGCTTTCCAGTATTTATTTGTAAAAAATTAGTTTTATTTTGGAATAAAATTAAGTGTTTTTATGTTTTTAATGTGTTACTTTGTGTCATCTTTGTCTTTTTTTTAGTTAACTGTCAGTAGCTGATGTGTTAGAGACAGACGGTCAATAGAAAGTGCCTAATTAAAAAATAATATATATATGCTCTAATTGATATTTTTTTTTTAATTATATACAGTATATATGTATATTTTTTTTTTTTTTATAAATTAGAGCGCATATATATATATATATGTTGTAGAAGTCAGTATCCACTGAAAGTCCTGAGCCAGGTTGGGGGGTTCCAGGGGAGTACAAACACAGCCCCAATATAGATATATATATATTTTTTTTTAATTAGGCACTTTCTGTTGAATATATATATATATATATATATATATATATAGGCAGGCTGTGTCTGTACTCCCCTGGAACCCCCCAACCTGACTCAGGACTTTCAGTGGATACTGACTTCTACAGCTCTGTTATCACTCCATCTCCTCCACAGGACCTTTATACCTATCATCCAGTGGTGACTATTGTACTTATACAGCATGGTTCTTGTATTGTATTGTGTGTTTTTTTTTTTTTTACACACATTCTATTTGTTGCTGGTTGTTGAGTGGTACTATAATTTTGTATCTACACAGATTCAGTGTCCAATTTTTACTAACCCTCCTTTTTTGACCGGCCGGTCTTGGGTTATATGAGTATGTTACTTACATTTTCTGGCGTTATTTAACTTGCATACTATTATCCATTGCAGTATGCACTATACTTTCATTAATTTTTGTGCATTAACCAGAACTCATGTTTTCGAGGGGACTGTTTTAATACTGTATAATCCATGTGTTTTTTCATTGAATAAATCCTATCATTATTTACTATTGCTAGAGTGCTTTTGGTGGGATTCTTTTTCTTTTTTCATATATAGCAACTGTAAATATATATCTCGGATTTAACCAAAAGTGCATAAGTGGTTGGTGTTTATTTATCAGTGAAATCTGAAAATGGGAATCCCTTTAATACTTGGGTGCTCCTGTCAATATTAAGGGTTTTCCCAGTGACAGGCTTGATATAAGTTAATTAAAGCGCAATGTGGGTGGCAATAAAGTACCTTCTGAGTGTGATTACTATAAAATAATTCTCCTACAGACTGATAGCACCAAATTTCAAAATGCCACCCCAAAGAAAATCGTTTTTTAAGTGACTACAAGTATATTTATTTTCCATTATACAGACCCATAACTTAGTAACTGTTACAGCAGACAGTAATATATATATAGCTATATTGGATTGGTGAAGACTAGGGGTCGTAACCTAATAATATCAATTATCAAAGAGGATATAAGAAATCGCAGGGATGTATTATTTTTAATTTGTCCATGCCAAAGCTGCTAGGACACTTGGCTAACCTCCATGAGATTTTCCCATGGCATTAATTAAAATCTCTTAAATCTACCTAAAGAACGTAAAATAGATGCATTGGGTAAAGGGACAGCCACAGAAGGTTAAGTACCCAACTAATATAAACAAGACAGGGAAGTCCATGCGGCTGACAATGTTGTCACCCGTTCTAACTCAGTGTGAAAGCTTGGACTTCTTTTCAAAATAACTCACTCTTATGTAGGGACTGCAGAGCGATGTATTTTATTAACAAACCCTGTGGCTCTGTATAAGACCTTGCCTGCAAGTGTCCTAATAAAAAATACATGTTGTGATTTTTATTATTGGTTTGAGTGGGAGGCAAAGAAGGCTTTATTCTGGCTGATATTAACTGCTTTCCTGACACAGAAGCCAGTACCACATTACTCTGCTGTGCTTTGCTGGCT
The DNA here is from genome assembly GCF_040206685.1 of Ascaphus truei. Taxonomy (NCBI): domain Eukaryota; kingdom Metazoa; phylum Chordata; class Amphibia; order Anura; family Ascaphidae; genus Ascaphus; species Ascaphus truei. The sequence continues at coordinate 3,016,848 of NC_134501.1, forward strand.
CTTCCGGCAGCAAAGGAGTTAAAACCAAAACAAAATAAAAAAACAAAGGATGATAGGGTGTGCGTGTGTGTGTGCGTGTGTGTGTGCGTGTGTGTGTGCGTGTGTGTGCGCGTGTGGTGCGGTGTAGAATTGTAGTGTTTGGAAGGACCTTGGAAAAATGGGTCCTAAATGTTTATATTTATGAAAAATGCAGGATGCTCTAATAAAAGATATATTATAAACAGCAATGTCCATTATATCTGACCTGGCATTACTAAAGTGTAAGCTGATCACTGGCACGATGACCTGCTCCAATAATTGGCCCAAAATAGTCTCTCTCGTAAACTGATTGGTATCTGTGCCACTTTCCTGAGATACTTCATCCCAGTGTTTCAGGGGCTCGTGGCTGTCAGAAAACGTCACAAATGCCAGAGAAACTGCAGAAGACAGACAGAAATATCTGAACTTTCTGCGTCCCTTACGTTTTTTTTTTTTAAACAAAAGGGTTTATGCTTAGAACTGCAATCTAGGTTTTATTTATTTGTTTTTTTATAACTGCATTGGAATAAAAAGGTCCTGTAGAGCTGAACCTCGTTCTTTTTAGTTTTGGGGATCATCGGTTTCTCAGATACGTTGTTACTAGTGTTGGTGTGGAGAAAAAACGTAGCACAGCAAAAAGGTGAAGGGGCTACAGGAATAAAGCTAAAAGCATCTTTAATAAATTGGTAGAAGCAGGTTCAAAATAAATAATATATATATATTATATACATGCATACACAAATGTTATAAGTGCTTGCAAATGTAAGTATATCATTTTGTTTTTTTTTACATTTACATTATCTGTAATTACATTACAATTAATTTTACAGATATGAACCCGTTTAGAGAACTGGTTGAGGAGTCATGCTGTGGAATAATGCACCCTCTATTATTGGTCAGGCTTTGTGAGCATCTTCTGTTGGTAATTAAGATATTGGAGGAATGATTTGCAGCCTAGATTACTAGAATAAAAACCTGAACAGTGCACATGATGTTCTGTAGTGCTTAGCCACTTATCTGAGACTTGCTGCATAGGTGAGATTGTTCAAATGAAAGGAGACGCGACAAGTAGAACGGGAAAGTAATACAGCTCGACCCCTATATACCGCTGCGCTGGGGGTCCAAAGAATCACATTGTGATATACTGTAAGCGGATCGCGTTAGAAATAATGTACAATTGTGTGCATTGTACAATAAAGTATTTAAGACACCAATAATCATGTTGTAAAGTATTCATAAATACAAAAATTGTGAGCCGCGCTTTCATGGCGGTATAAGTGGATTCGCGTTGTAACGGGGTTGAGCTGTACTTTTAACTTTAAAGGTTCTGTAACCCAGGCTGTGCGGAAAAGCTGTGTAATACGGCACACACAAGCTTTTAGCGTTCCATGTGAAAATGCATAAGAAGTAAAGAGTGGCACACTGTGTTCTCATTTGCATGTCATTACCCAGAATCCCTAGCTGCAGTGGAGGCACTGTTTGCTAAGAGATAATGGGGAAAGGCAGGGTTGCAGACCTGTCTGACGTGTGAATGTGCTCACAAGTGGTAATTTTATTCACCTTAAAGGTGTAATTAGATGACTGTGCCACTGTGCAGATATATGCCAGAGTCACTGGTTTCAGGTCTATGAATGCCATATGCTTTAAAGATCTGACATTTCATGCACAACGTGTAGTTATTTGTAGTGTAAATGGTACATTTTTTTCCTTCCTGGCCTGTGATCAGAGCAGGAAGCTTCAGGATCTTAAAAGAAATTACATAAAAAAAAAAAAAAACCCTTTTTGATACATGTGCTGCAAACTTTCTTTGTTTCCTGCATCTCATCACAGCTATTCACAGGTCTGCCTGGAAGACATTTACTAAAACCATGGTACTGTCATTTTTTGCCTGATGTTGAAAAAGGGCCATAATTGCATCCTTTCTATTCTACTATGCTGCCTTCCAAAACTTTGTAAAGATGCGTTGCGCTGTTTAAGCTATTAAATTATTTTAAAGACGGAGTTTATTCTCCAAAAATAGAAATAAGACTATGCTGCAGCATAAATATCCTGGCAAAGAATATTCAAAACTATTTAGCATAAGAAAAGAAATCAGCTCCAGAAGAGCAGGAAAAAAACTTAATGAAAGAGAAATTACCCAGATTATTGAAATAAGGCACCAGACTGCTGTCCTCCATTGATTGAGAAAAGTCGCAAATGGGAATCAACAAGAAGCCACATATTGTCAGGTTAATAAACCGTATGGGCAGCGACTCGGTAATGCTGTTAGGACAAGCATCGAATGAAAAGATACTGGATTAGTATATCAGAAAAATCCTTTAAATCAGCTGTTCATGATTTTTATGTGGGCGCAGTTTCACAATACGGGCGGTCTTCGTTATCCGTCTCTTCACTGTACGACGGACGGCATATCCGACGCGTCGCAATGCGATCCTATGAGGACGTTTTCCGACGTCGGAATGCCTTATCCGACGCTTACCCTAGCTGATTTAGTCTGCGCTTATAGTGCCGACGGCGTCGCGGCAAAACAAATGCATTGCCGCCGCGTGCGCTTATAGTAAGCGCGACGTGACGGAGTGACGGCTTGGTCGCGATTGCTGGAAGTCATCTCAATTTGATTTTTCCAGCGACCGTAGCCTGACATCGCCGGCACTATAAGCGCAGCCTAACATAGCACACTGTTTACAACGGTTTCACTATCCAACGCTACTTTCCAGAACGGATTCCGTTGGATAACCGAGGTCCACCTGTACTTTAAGACGTCACCGTTTATCTAACACTATTTAAATTTCCGGTTTTCTGCACGCGCCACAAAATTGTAATTTAAGATATATAAAGATATTTTGTACTTTAGCCATAATAGGATATATTTTTTTTTCTTATCCTTGCTGTATTTCAACTTATTAAAAAGCTTAGCGCAGTATAACATGTCTGTTCCCGTAAGGAAGATAACGTATTTCTCCCCGCATTCTCCTGCTGCTCCTGCCCGTGGCTAGTTATTGTATATCTTTAAGCAGTATATCCTATTCATATTCACGGCTTATTGGCAATTTTTGAAACGGCATTATTATTTATCGTTACGGTTAATAACATTTATAGTGTCAAATCAATAGCCACTCCCTAAAATGCTGACAAACACACGTGAAAACAGATTGGCACACAGCATCTTCATACATTGATGTTCTTAAAGAGGCAATCCAAGCAACACACACACACACACACACCAACACACACCAACACACACACACCAACACAATATTTTTTATTTTTTTAATAAATGCAGAATTTGATAGCCTTTATTGAAAACTAATTTCCTAAGCTGCCGATCAATTAGTTCTCCCATGATCGATCAACAAAATCCTGCTTCCCAGGGTTCACTAAATGGCAGCCTTTCAGTTTGAAATCAATCTTGAAGTCAGTGTAAGGCAGAGCTTATACTACCGACGCGCCGCGCGCACACCGGCAGCCCCAGCGATCTGTGAACATGGCTGCAGGAGATTGGGGAGGCGTGGCGGACGCGTCACGAAGCTGGTTCGCCCTCATTAGCTGAACCAGCTCACGTGGCAGCCGCCTGAGAAGACAAAATGTATCGTCTCCTCCAAAACGCTGCCACGTCAACGCGCCTCTTCGCCTGCAGGCACTTGACTAACTGCTATAGCCAATTACAGAAGTATGCCTGACGTGCACGCAGCAGCGCTGGGACTACAAGATCAGCGCAACTCAGCAGCTACAATGTATTCTTATATTACTTGGGTATCATTATATATTTTACAGTTTGCAGCTCAAACTGCTGGGAATATTGGCAACAAATGATCACAAACAGGAAAGTATTACAAAGATTGTGTACTGCGGGGGAGGTGGCTAAAGGCTGCTATAGAAAGCAAATGATGCTCAGTGTATTAACTCATTAAAATGCCATTAAGTGTTGAATTGTAAAATGAAAAAAAAAAAGTGTTATATAATACTGATTTTTTTTTTTTTTTTTAAAAACATGTAGGATATTGCATGGATTGCTCCTTTTAAGTCGCTCTTCAAAATGCATAGAAGCTAGTGTTGGAATGAGGCTTACAGCTTCCCTAACAAGGAGAAGGCCGCTTCATAGCAAATTGCCCGTTCACCTTCCATTTCCTTGCTTCTCAAAACGCAGCGGCGATCCGTTAGTCACTGGTATTGCCGCTAACTGGTTATAGCTAAGAATCTGCAACTGCACAATCAAACGGTCAATTTAGGAGCAAGCCTGATCCTAATAAATACACGGATGCTACGTCATGTGCTTTTTCCTTTATCATTATGAAGGAATTTTCCCAGGAAGTTACTGGTATGAGCATTTCTTTTTTGCGCAGCCAAAACCCTTGTGGGCTTTCACATTGTGTCTGTACGGCAGATGATCCCAAGATGTTCGAACATCCTGTGAAAGACAAAGCTGACGGAACATGTGGTAAAAGGTGCAACGTCTCCAAGAGATTTTTTTGAGAAAGATATATATAGTTACATAGAAATTAGGTTGAAAAAAGACACATGTCCATAGAGTAGAACCCTAGCCAAATTCTCCCTGGGTTAGATACTCGTACGGGTAATGTATGTATGCCGTATATGCAAATGTATCTATGTAATTGTTCAAAGTCTTACAGCTGTATAGGACTTGGAGAAGTGCAGATGTGGTGTAGGCTGAGATTTGCTTCCTCTTTACCTCTCGTAACCTCCCGGGATGCTGTTCTCGTATACTTATTGTGGTGGAGTCGTCCATGCCGATGTGTCGAGGGGCCCTGGCACTCCTCCTCTTAAGAGCATACATGCAGACACATTGTAACCGCCACAACCAGACCAATTCACCAGACCACTTGTTCATCAGGTGCGACGAAGGGAGGCGTGGCCGGCCAAATGTTGTCACTTCCTGTTTCTGCACCACCGACTGAAGACTAATAAAGATATGCTGAATTAAGCAACAAGTGGCACGGTGAATTCGTCTGGTTGTGGCTGTTACAATTTGTAGGTTGAGATATCGTTTGGGGGAGAATTTTTCATAACTA
>NC_134501.1:3776665-3839165 GCF_040206685.1 Ascaphus truei
TCAGTGATAATATGGATGTGGGTGCTGGCACCAGTGTCACTGTGATGATAATTACCCAGTGATAATATGGATGTGGGTGCTAGCACCCAGTGTCACTGTGATGATAATTACCCAGAGATAATATGGATGTGGGTGCTAGCACCAGTGTCACTGTGATGATAATTACCCAGTGATAATATGGATGTGGGTGCTAGCACCCAGTGTCACTGTGATGATAATTACCCAGAGATAATATGGATGTGGGTGCTAGCACCCAGTGTCACTGTGATGATAATTACCCAGTGATAATATGGATGTGGGTGCTAGCACCCAGTGTCACTGTGATGATAATTACCCAGTGATAATATGGATGTGGGTGCTAGCACCCAGTGTCACTGTGATGATAATTACCCAGAGATAATATGGATGTGGGTGCTAGCACCCAGTGTCACTGTGATGATAATTACCCAGTGATAATATGGATGTGGGTGCTAGCACCCAGTGTCACTGTGATGATAATTACCCAGTGATAATATGGATGTGGGTGCTAGCACCCAGTGTCACTGTGATGATAATTACCCAGAGATAATATGGATGTGGGTGCTGGCACCCAGTGTCACTGTGATGATAATTACCCAGTGATAATATGGATGTGGGTGCTGGCACCCAGTGTCACTGTGATGATAATTACCCAGTGATACTATGGATGTGGGTGCTGGCACCCAGTGTCACTGTGATGATAATTACCCAGAGATAATATGGATGTGGGTGCTGGCACCCAGTGTCACTGTGATGATAATTACCCAGTGATAATATGGATGTGGGTGCTGGCACCCAGTGTCACTGTGATGATAATTACCCAGTGATAATATGGATGTGGGTGCTAGCACCCAGTGTCACTGTGATGATAATTACCCAGTGATAATATGGATGTGGGTGCTAGCACCAGTGTCACTGTGATGATAATTACCCAGTGATAATATGGATGTGGGTGCTGGCACCCAGTGTCACTGTGATGATAATTACCCAGTGATAATATGGATGTGGGTGCTGGCACCCAGTGTCACTGTGATGATAATTACCCAGAGATAATATGGATGTGGGTGCTAGCACCCAGTGTCACTGTGATGATAATTACCCAGAGATAATATGGATGTGGGTGCTGGCACCCAGTGTCACTGTGATGATAATTACCCAGTGATACTATGGATGTGGGTGCTGGCACCCAGTGTCACTGTGATGATATTACCCAGTGATAATATGGATGTGGGTGCTGGCACCCAGTGTCACTGTGATGATAATTACCCAGTGATAATATGGATGTGGGTGCTAGCACCCAGTGTCACTGTGATGATAATTACCCAGAGATAATATGGATGTGGGTGCTGGGCACCCAGTGTCACTGTGATGATAATTACCCAGTGATAATATGGATGTGGGTGCTGGCACCCAGTGTCACTGTGATGATAATTACCCAGTGATAATATGGATGTGGGTGCTGGCACCCAGTGTCACTGTGATGATAATTACCCAGTGATAATATGGATGTGGGTGCTGGCACCCAGTGTCACTGTGATGATAATTACCCAGTGATAATATGGATGTGGGTGCTGGCACCCAGTGTCACTGTGATGATAATTACCCAGAGATAATATGGATGTGGGTGCTAGCACCCAGTGTCACTGTGATGATAATTACCCAGTGATAATATGGATGTGGGTGCTAGCACCCAGTGTCACTGTGATGATAATTACCCAGTGATAATATGGATGTGGGTGCTGGCACCCAGTGTCACTGTGATGATAATTACCCAGAGATAATATGGATGTGGGTGCTGGCACCCAGTGTCACTGTGATGATAATTACCCAGAGATAATATGGATGTGGGTGCTAGCACCCAGTGTCACTGTGATGATAATTACCCAGTGATAATATGGATGTGGGTGCTAGCACCCAGTGTCACTGTGATGATAATTACCCAGTGATAATATGGATGTGGGTGCTGGCACCCAGTGTCACTGTGATGATAATTACCCAGAGATAATATGGATGTGGGTGCTGGCACCCAGTGTCACTGTGATGATAATTACCCAGAGATAATATGGATGTGGGTGCTGGCACCCAGTGTCACTGTGATGATAATTACCCAGAGATAATATGGATGTGGGTGCTGGCACCCAGTGTCACTGTGATGATAATTACCCAGAGATAATATGGATGTGGGTGCTGGCACCCAGTGTCACTGTGATGATAATTACCCAGTGATAATATGGATGTGGGTGCTAGCACCCAGTGTCACTGTGATGATAATTACCCAGTGATAATATGGATGTGGGTGCTGGCACCCAGTGTCACTGTGATGATAATTACCCAGTGATAATATGGATGTGGGTGCTGGCACCCAGTGTCACTGTGATGATAATTACCCAGTGATAATATGGATGTGGGTGCTAGCACCCAGTGTCACTGTGATGATAATTACCCAGTGATACTATGGATGTGGGTGCTAGCACCCAGTGTCACTGTGATGATAATTACCCAGTGATAATATGGATGTGGGTGCTAGCACCCAGTGTCACTGTGATGATAATTACCCAGAGATAATATGGATGTGGGTGCTAGCACCCAGTGTCACTGTGATGATAATTACCCAGTGATAATATGGATGTGGGTGCTGGCACCCAGTGTCACTGTGATGATAATTACCCAGAGATAATATGATGTGGGTGCTGGCACCCAGTGTCACTGTGATGATAATTACCCAGTGATAATATGGATGTGGGTGCTGGCACCCAGTGTCACTGTGATGATAATTACCCAGTGATAATATGGATGTGGGTGCTGGCACCCAGTGTCACTGTGATGATAATTACCCAGTGATAATATGGATGTGGGTGCTAGCACCCAGTGTCACTGTGATGATAATTACCCAGTGATACTATGGATGTGGGTGCTAGCACCCAGTGTCACTGTGATGATAATTACCCAGTGATACTATGGATGTGGGTGCTGGCACCCAGTGTCACTGTGATGATAATTACCCAGTGATAATATGGATGTGGGTGCTGGCACCCAGTGTCACTGTGATGATAATTACCCAGTGATACTATGGATGTGGGTGCTAGCACCCAGTGTCACTGTGATGATAATTACCCAGTGATACTATGGATGTGGGTGCTGGCACCCAGTGTCACTGTGATGATAATTACCCAGTGATAATATGGATGTGGGTGCTGGCACCCAGTGTCACTGTGATGATAATTACCCAGTGATAATATGGATGTGGGTGCTGGCACCCAGTGTCACTGTGATGATAATTACCCAGTGATACTATGGATGTGGGTGCTGGCACCCAGTGTCACTGTGATGATAATTACCCAGAGATAATATGGATGTGGGTGCTGGCACCCAGTGTCACTGTGATGATAATTACCCAGTGATACTATGGATGTGGGTGCTGGCACCCAGTGTCACTGTGATGATAATTACCCAGTGATACTATGGATGTGGGTGCTGGCACCAGTGTCACTGTGATGATAATTACCCAGAGATAATATGGATGTGGGTGCTGGCACCCAGTGTCACTGTGATGATAATTACCCAGTGATAATATGGATGTGGGTGCTAGCACCCAGTGTCACTGTGATGATAATTACCCAGAGATAATATGGATGTGGGTGCTAGCACCCAGTGTCACTGTGATGATAATTACCCAGTGATAATATGGATGTGGGTGCTGGCACCCAGTGTCACTGTGATGATAATTACCCAGTGATACTATGGATGTGGGTGCTAGCACCCAGTGTCACTGTGATGATAATTACCCAGTGATAATATGGATGTGGGTGCTAGCACCCAGTGTCACTGTGATGATAATTACCCAGTGATAATATGGATGTGGGTGCTAGCACCCAGTGTCACTGTGATGATAATTACCCAGTGATAATATGGATGTGGGTGCTAGCACCCAGTGTCACTGTGATGATAATTACCCAGTGATAATATGGATGTGGGTGCTGGCACCCAGTGTCACTGTGATGATAATTACCCAGTGATACTATGGATGTGGGTGCTGGCACCCAGTGTCACTGTGATGATAATTACCCAGAGATAATATGGATGTGGGTGCTGGCACCCAGTGTCACTGTGATGATAATTACCCAGTGATAATATGGATGTGGGTGCTGGCACCCAGTGTCACTGTGATGATAATTACCCAGTGATAATATGGATGTGGGTGCTGGCACCCAGTGTCACTGTGATGATAATTACCCAGTGATACTATGGATGTGGGTGCTGGCACCCAGTGTCACTGTGATGATAATTACCCAGAGATAATATGGATGTGGGTGCTGGCACCCAGTGTCACTGTGATGATAATTACCCAGTGATAATATGGATGTGGGTGCTGGCACCCAGTGTCACTGTGATGATAATTACCCAGAGATAATATGGATGTGGGTGCTGGCACCCAGTGTCACTGTGATGATAATTACCCAGAGATAATATGGATGTGGGTGCTAGCACCCAGTGTCACTGTGATGATAATTACCCAGAGATAATATGGATGTGGGTGCTAGCACCCAGTGTCACTGTGATGATAATTACCCAGTGATAATATGGATGTGGGTGCTAGCACCCAGTGTCACTGTGATGATAATTACCCAGAGATAATATGGATGTGGGTGCTGGCACCCAGTGTCACTGTGATGATAATTACCCAGAGATAATATGGATGTGGGTGCTGGCACCCAGTGTCACTGTGATGATAATTACCCAGTGATAATATGGATGTGGGTGCTGGCACCCAGTGTCACTGTGATGATAATTACCCAGTGATAATAGGGATGTGGGTGCTGGCACCCAGTGTCACTGTGATGATAATTACCCAGAGATAATATGGATGTGGGTGCTGGCACCCAGTGTCACTGTGACGATAATTACCCAGTGATAATATGGATGTGGGTGCTAGCACCCAGTGTCACTGTGATGATAATTACCCAGTGATAATATGGATGTGGGTGCTAGCACCCAGTGTCATTGTGATGATAATTACCCAGTGATTCTCAGTGGTTAACTACTTGAAGCCCAAATCACACGATCTATATAATCTGTTACTTACATCTTTATATATACAATATATCATAGAATGTTCTGAAGGATAAATTGGACATCTTTTGTGCACCAATTAAGCTCCCAATAATCATGCCCTTCAGCCATGAAAGGGGGCGAGAAGGAGCCTAATATGACACATAAGTAAATCATTTGGTACACAGGTCTAATCTATATAAATTTTTGAGCTGAAATGCTGGGGAAATATAGACGTAAGAACACTAGTATTTCCATTACAGAAATATTGATTTGAGCTCAAGACTTACAACTTCAATCTAGAGCACAGAGGAAATCCAAAAGGTTTATAGGATCTTTATTTTTGCATACTTTCTGAAAAGGGGCCTTTGATCTGAGATTTTTATATCAAATGCCTTGAAGTAATAAAAAGCCGTAAAACTTTGCATTTGATCATATAACACAGTATAGTGTTTCTTTTTGCTGCTGCTAGTAACAAAGATTTGTGTTAAACTATGTGTGTGTGTGTGTGTATATCTATCTAGTTGTTTGTGTTGTGTGTGTGTGTATATCTATCTATTTATTTGTGTTGTCTGTGTGTGCTTATGTGTGTGTATATTATGGCCATGGGAGGACAGCTGGGACTCCTGTTCCGAGCCCCGTGAGTTAAGGGTCCCTCGCGTACTGCAGCAAACCTAACATGAGGCCAGATCCTCAGAGGGGGCCTGCTGGAGGTGCCTGGCTGTGGCAGCATGCTGTAGTTCGTGGACGGGAGGCCCTCCTGACAGGCACCTCTGTGGCACCTCCTGACAGGCCTCTAAGAGGTACCCTCAATTCTCCAAAGCAGCAGGTTGGCACACTCGGTTCCTCTCTTCCTCTCTCGTCCTCCTACTTTCTCTCTCCCCCACTCTCTCTCTCTCTGCCCTCCTCCCTCTCTCTCCCCCTCCCCTGCTCTCTCCTCCCTCTCCCACTCTCTGCTCCCCCTCTCTCCTACCCCTCTTTCTCTCCAACCTCTCCTTCCACCTCCCACCCTCAACTCCCTCCCGGTCCCTCCTTCGCCTCTCTCCTGCTCCTCTCCCCCCCCTTTTCTTCTCCCCCCCCCTTTTCTCTCCTCATCCACTGATCTCCCCCCTTTCCTCCGCCCTTTTCCTCTCCTCCCCCTTTGATTTGTCCTGGGCCCTCTCGGATTTCTGTTGGCGGTTAGTATGACAATGGAGGAGAAGGAATGCACCCAATAGATACCACATTATATATATATATATATATACATGATTGTAAGCTCTCACCCGCAGGCTCTCGTTACATTTTGTATCTGTTTGCGCTCATCTGTCCCTATTTGGTATGCCATTCGGTTTATGTAAATGATATCATTCTGTTCCACGCTGCGGAATATATTGGCGCTTTGTAAATAAACGATAATATTACTAATAATATGTGGACTTCCAAATCATCTTATCACCATAAGAAGAAGCATTCGGCATCTTCCAGGTTTGACCATTAATTCAACGTTTCTGCGCCGGTCTGCGCCGCTCTGATAAAGGATCAGACCAGCACGGCAATGTTAATACGATGCCAAGTTTGCCGAAGGTGCCGGCAATCTGGAAGTTGCCGCGTTTCTGTTAATTCATCTGTCATTTACACCTGTTATTCTGTTGCATCATCTTTTGCGTTCTAGATATTTTTTGGACTTATTAAAAACTTGAACGTGATTAAACCGAACATTTTCGAAGAATGACAGCACATTTTAGCTGTCAACACTTGTTAATGTGCAGTGTTGACGAGCTGCAGCAGGTATACTCCATGATATTACTAGATTGCAGCTTGTACCTAGAAAAGGTTGTAAACCCCCTCGGGTGCTGGACCAATTACATTAACAAGCAGGGGCACATGTAACAGAGTGTAGGTGCACATGTAACAGAGTGTAGGTGCACATGTAACAGAGTGTAGGGGCACATGTAACAGAGTGTAGGTGCACATGTAACAGAGTGTAGGTGCACATGTAACAGAGTGTAGGTGCACCAGTACACAAGTTTATCATCTTAAAAAAAAAATCTTTGCTTTGTTCAGTCCCCAAGATTTGGACAGGAGTTGATGTATTTGCTCTCATTCTCATAGTACATAGTTACAGTCACCGGTTTTGTAAATGACTCTTGTGTACTCTGGATAAGCGCTGCTTATGCTCCCATCCTGTCCTTTTGGATAATAAACAGGCAAAATAACATAGGAAGTATAGGGGATATGTATCAAAGGCTCCAGGTTTCGGAACCAGAGCAAAAGTGGAGTGAAACCCAGGCGCCAGATCTGTCAATGCAAAAAAAAAATAGTATTGCCCTTTAAAGGGGCTATTTATTTATTTTGCTATTTCTTTTTACATAAGATTGAAGTAGATGGTCTCCGGAGCTGAATTAGTTTCAGCTCCGGCGACCCCCTGCTTCCGGAGATACATACCTCTGTAGGACGGGGTGGGGGAGAGGTCGGGGGGGGGAGGGGGGCAGGTAGCCGCTCCGTTTTTGTATGTTCTCTCTCTCCCCCCTCTCTCTCTCTCTGACACACACACACACTCCCCCTCTCTCCCACTTTTCTCTCCCTGTTCCCTTTCTCTCACTTCCCTCCATTATCTCTTTCACCCCTTCCTCCTCCATTCTCCCTCCCCCATTATCTTTCCCCCTCGCCAATTATCTCCCCCACTCCCTGCCCTTCCCTCCCCCCCATTTTCTCTCACTTCCCCATCATGTCTCTCTCACTCTATCCTCTCTCCACCCCCAGTCTCTCTCAACTCCCCCTGACCACCACCACTCTCTCAACTCCACCCATCACCAGAACCAGTCTCTCTCAACTCCCCCCCCCCAACACCACCACCAGTCTCACTCAACTCTCCCCCCCAACACCAGTCTCTCTCAACTCCCCCCCACCACCAGTCTCTCCCAATACCCCCCTTCGCCCCACCAACAGTCTCTCTCAATGCCCCCCTTCACCCCATCACCAGTCTCTCAACTCCCCCCCCCACACCACCACCAGTCTCTCTTAACGCCCCCTCACCCCTCCACCGGTCTCTCTATTCCCTCCCCAACAGTCTCTCTCAAGTCCCCCCCAGCACCAGTCTCTCAACTCGCTCCCCCCTGCCAGTTTCTTTGAACTCAACCCTCACCAAAGTCCCTACCCCTCCATAGTTCTGTAGTTCCACCTCTTGCGTTAACTATAACGGCCATTAGTGAAAATGACATGCAAGTGATATGCAAATGAGGTATGAATATTACATATCCACTAAAGTCCATTAAGTTTAACAGTAGGACTTAAGTTGGTTAGATCCTACCTAAACTTGGCGTTACAAACATTCAGATCCTGACATAAGGCGTTAGCAGTGTCTGGACGGGTGGAACACCACAGTTACAGTAGGTATTCTTTCAATTATATAACGTTAGTTCCCTCTCCTCTCTTTCTCAACTTGAATGAGACCTATTTCAGCTCCCGGATCAGAGTAACCCTAAGACCTACTGTACTTAATGTCACGTTATTGGAACATAACACAACATTATGCTACAATAACGGGATCTGAATACATGAGAACAGCTGTTATGCATCTCATTAGCTTTGAGGATACGTGTTAACCCCAGGGAACATACGGTCCATCCCTGTGTATGGTAATGTAACAATATGAGCCCTCATTTAACTGAGCTTTGTGGATCTAGCCCAGGGGTGGAAAACTCCAGTCCCCAAGGGCCACCAACAGGACAGGTTTTCAGGATATTCCTGCTTCAGCAAAGGTGGCTCAGTCGAAGACTGATTGAGCCACCTGTGCTGAAGCAGGGATATCCCTAATACCGGGTCTGTTGGTGGCCCTTGAGGACTGGAGTTGCCCACCCCTGGTCTAGCCCCAAGCAGGTCGAGGTTTAGAGAAACTGTCCATGGTGCTGTAACTGTCAATAGAACAGTCTTTTCCCCCTCCAAATGTCCCAAGTCACCCAGCTGTTAATGATGCTATAATGCTGTGTTACCACCATATGTTCATGTCTGCATGCATATGTAGTGTCAGACACATGCATAAATAAGAGGAGGTAGAGTTGATAACGTCACTGAACGTTGCATTATGTGAGTTTATAAACATGGCTCTTTACCCCTTCGTTTTGTGAGGAGCTTAATCTGTTGGATGTTTTCAAAAACCTGCATAGCCATTTGCTAAAGAGTTTTTCCTCGTCGCATTCCTGTAAATGTATCCCACTGTGAAATGAATCCCCTCCTTTGCAACATAGATTTGACTAGCAAGAGTGTCAGAAGTGTATGCACAGAAACATGGGAACATCTGGTTTACTCGCGTCTGCACACCATGCTCTCTTGTATTGAACCCCAAACTACAAGCAAGAAGATAGTATTGCAGTACCTCATTGCAGGTACTAGTTTTTAGAGAGAGTTATTTCCCATTAAGGAATTAGAGTGTGCAGTAGCTGTATGTATATATATATATATATATATATATATATATATATATATATATATATGTATATATATATATATATATGTATATATATATATATATATATATATATATAAACAAACAAAAAACAGGCACACTCATAGCGTAGTAAATTTATATTATATATATATATATATATATAGCTGTATATATTGTATATGTAGTCATAGTTGACATTGATGAGTCCTCATTCTCAAAGTACCAGATGCTGTAGAAAGTACTGTAAAGAAAACTCAGGTATACTCAGTATTACATATTTTCATTAACTACTGCTTTTATTCTGCTAATTGTGAGAAGCATGTGATATTAGTCATAATAATAAACATGAAATACAATGTTTCATGGTGGCAATTTAAACCCTTTGTCACACAATTTATTTGTAGTTCAGTGCCTGCTTTTCCTAATTTAACTACATAAAAGCAATTGGAAAATGGAATTATCTTCAGATATAGTGCGAGGAAAGGGAGAAACATTCCATTCCCATATTATTTTATAGTCATGTTTTATTTACAGTGTGCCACGTTTGTCCAGATGTAATGAATCAAAAGTAACAGCTGCCTTCTCTCTTTCTGAAATGTCTGAGCTACTCTATGGAAGAATGTCAATCTTACAGAAAGCATCTTTTCTATGGTGGCCAGCCCGTAACGTTTAGTGAACAAGAGGTGAGTGCAGAAATGTGTCTTTTACTCCGCAGAGCGCAAATTAGTACTGGAGAAATGTTACAGATTGATCACATTTATTGGAATTCCGGGCATGTCATTTTGTATTCTGGGTGGAAAGTTGCTATTGATTATCTTTATGACCATCTACTGCAGGAGAGTCCAACTCCAGTCCTCAAGGGTCACCAACAGCTTAGGTTTTAAGGATACCCCTGCTTCAGCACAGGTGGATCAATCAGTGGCTCAGACTGAGACACTGATTGAGCCACCTGTGCTGAAGTAGGGACTGATTGAGCCACCTGTGCTGAAGCAGGGACATCTTTAAAACCTGACTTAATGGTGGCCCTTGATCTACCGTACCTTTGGTGACTTCAATTCTAATCCAGAAGAAGTCTTCTAGATCAACATTATCAGCACATTGACTAAATATGTGTCTTCCAGCATAATAAAGTAGGGGAATGGACAATTTTAATAGTTGTCTGAAAAATGTACATCTTTCCAAAATGTTTTGATTAAAATTAAAAACATCTATTTCACTTCTGCATTGCAGAATTTACACGGGCTGGGTTTGCAAGGACTCAAAACACTGTCATGAATCGAGGTGGTAATAAGAAGTAAAAATATGAATTCTAACAAGTCTATCCTGATGCTGGAAAATATGTTATATTGATTAACAGAGTGACTTATTAGGAGTTACGCTAATGTGTACTTTTATCTATTTTGTATCATCTTGGAAATAATACAGAGCTAGGATTATATACAGTACTCTTCATACTGTACCACTGTTAATGGCAATTAATCTTGGGTGGGGAAGACCTAGTTGTTTTTTTTTATATCCTATTTGCTTCTAAGATGCTATATACAGAATATATACCCTGGGTAGCACAGCATATATACTAATAATGTGATGTTTCTTATGTGGCGTCATTGTGTTACAAATTGTACAATATGGACATCCATTGATCCGAGCTCTGCGGAGATGACACAATGTTTTTTCACCTACAAATTGTTATCACTACCAGTTGCAATATGCTTTTGGCAAACGGGGGTTACTTTTCAAAGAAGATAGACAGCAAATGACCCTGCGTGGAAGGCATTTCTGATCTACATCACTGCATTTCCTTCCAATGGAAATGGTATCAGATGTAACTTAGTAGCTTCACCGGAACAAGGTTGCATTTCTATGATCTGATTAAGTAATTGGTTCTTTTGAAAATGGTACAATTTAGATTGGTCTATAGTCTATTAGCATAGTGTATGTCCCTGTTTTCACATTGATTTTCCTATTTTCTTAACCACAATCTACAGTACAGATATAGCAAAGGTTATTTTTCCTGCTGGCGCGCTATGGAACAGTTGGATATGTGGTGATATTCTGCCTTATAACTCCCATTGAATCCTATGGAAACGCAGTGATATCCTGCGTTATAACGTGATATGGTGTGCTATCAGTAAGGACAATGAAGCTTGGATCACCCAGATAACCAGTTCAATAGATTCAGGGCCATTTTTACTAAGCCGTTCTATTCCTTATGGACACCTTCCAATGCCAGGGCCAATACCCTGCAGGCTATCTATGTGAATACTGTAAGTGATAAGGAGTCTTACGGAATAACAGCGCTTAGTAAATCTGATCCATACTATCTGCGAAGCTGCTTTACTTTCTAAATTGATGACATGTCTGTTCCTCCACCATTACATTGTAACGCAATCTTCATCAAGAATAAGCATTGTATTACAACAATGGCAGAAAAGAATACAAGCATGAGAGTCTGAGCAATCTCCATGGTAAAAAAATAGCAGTTGTTTTTCTGTGTTCTTTGAATATGACAATATAAAAACACACAAAGGGCTCTTTTGCTGCAAGTTGCTATAATTACCTGCAAATAAATACTTTGTTTTCATCATAAGATAAGTTAACTTTATTGCTTATTTGACAAAAATATCTCTGCAAAACTTCAACGCTTCCTACACCCGTGTGTTTGATGTAGTCCAAAATGTGACACTAGGGTTTTTAATAATTCACTGCTTGTTAACATTAAACAACTGTTAACATGCTCAAATAATTAGTTATGCTTGCTTGACATGTTTGCATCTTTAATAATTGATGCATTTATCTTAATTACTGACGGCGCCGCTGGTACAATATGCATCTCTCTTTTTTTTGTGCATCCTAACGGTTTAACAAAAGCTGACTTTTTGCCAATGATAGTTAGACTTTGAGTTTTCATTATTTATTATAATGAATTCACAAGAGATGGTGTATTATTGACAAAAAAGGCTTCACGAAATACATTTTATAAAGGTAGTTTCCATTTTAAAGCAGGTCGCTGTTTCTTAAGGATTCGTACTTTCCTTTTGGAATTTCCTTGGACTTAATTAACACATCACAGTTTGCAGATCCGGTTTTCTCCAAGGCCAACAAAGCAAGTGGAATTTAAATGAGCGCAAATTAAGAAAATACTGTGGCTTCTTGGCCCATTTTGATGTCCGCTGGACAATATAATGGGAGGTTCGCTGGTGGCTTTTGTGACGTCCACTGGATGTCACCACTGTTTTGCTGGTTTCCTAGTGGAGATCATATTCACTGCTCTGGGAGAAGTGAGCATGATCAGCACAAGAGAAGGACATTTGTGCTCCAATTGGACTGGACCAGAAGCATTGCAATCTTTTCTGATGTCATACAGTTGTTCATGATCATGGCACCTCTTTGTGAAACTGGAACTGTTATTATATGTATCTCTATTTATATAGTGGGCGTGACCCATCTAGCTCCCTCCCGCTCTGGGTTAGTGGGGGGGGGAGAGAGGAAACTCCCTTAGGGCCCCCTCTGAGTTGGGGGAGGGGGCTGAGACCCCAGCTGATTCCCCACTGAGTTGGGCAGACCTAAAGTTCCCCTTCCTCTTGGACAGGGACGGGGCAGAGGCTCCCTCTTGTGCCCCCACTAGGGTAGGGAATAGGAGATCCCATTTAGATTGCACTCCCATTGCGATGGGGAAAAGGGGGGGCCCACATGGCCCCCACTGTGGGGAGAAATGAGTCCGCGAGTTTCCCTTAGGGGAAGGGGGGAGTCTATGTGAGTTGTCGATTAGAGGAAGGCGGGAGTTACAGTGAGTTGCTGGCTGTGGCAGCGGGGAGAGGTGCAGGGATGCATCCGTGGGTAAGAGGAGGGCCTTGGCCACCTGTGTACCTCCCCTAACTACAGACCCATTCTCCTTCCCCTCCCTTAATTCAGGGGCCCCCCACTGGAGCGAGGGATCCCACTTGAGTAAGGGAGAGTGAGCGAGATGGGGTGGGAGGGGGAGAGAAATACATGGGGAGAGTGTGAGAAGGGGGCAGGAAATAGAGGGGTAAGAAAGCAAGGATGTGTGAAATGAAAGAGGAGGCGGGGCAACAGGGGAGGGGCACTAGGGGAATCTCTAGTCCTGGCCCGGGAAAGCTGTTGGTGGCCGTGCCCAGGGCAGTCGTGGTAGCGGTTTTATGGCTTGCCCCAATGCAGAAAACAGTAGGTCTTTCTCCTGCACATGTGTAGGTAGACAGCAGATATTGAAGTAGACATTTGCTCTACTTGATGATTAATATTATTAACTCTAGTACAGAACCATGTCAGACTTAGCCCATCGGTTCTGCAGCTATTGGATTGTATATACCAAGCAATCTTCTTACCATTGATACTGCTTTGTAAATATGGCCCATGGTATCCTGAATATTACCCATGGATGTTCCCGGAGACGGGCAAGGAAGGTTTTGAGAAGCATTCTGCTACAGAGTCAGCGAGGAACACAGAATGATTCATGTCTCACCTACAGGAAGTTATTGGTCATATTTGTTAAGAGAATGGTCCATTTTGTACATTTCTTTTTAGCCTACGCGAGACTAATGATATGACATTGACACAACCTCGATGTTTTATCACGTATGTGGCCATTACTGAAGGCGCTAAAGAAAGACACAATACATGTTCCTAAGGTATGATAAAATTAGCAAATGCATAATTTACAGTATCCTTAGACGTTTTAGCGTACAAATATTGCCATTATTTCTATTATACCTGATGACAGGAAACAAAAAAAGACAGCGCAAGGTTTTTGAACAAGTATGAGCTTGCCTAAGGTCAAGTACAGTATCCTAACTCTCTGACACACACTCCACTAGCTATGCTTATATAAAATAGTGATAATATTGTACATCAAATACATTTACTTTTGCAATTATTTTCCAGAATGGGTTTTATTAAAATTAGTGTTTCTTTGTAGATGACCCATTATAACAAAAAGCCTTTGTCTATTTTTGGCCATAATAGACTACTCAATGTCACACACAAAGGAGTAATCATTTGATATTAAATTAATTGATCATCAAAGAGGAAAAACACTGTTCGTGTTGAAGGAAGAAGAGTCTCCTCTTTTCTGCCATTATCCCGGAGAAGACAGAATAGAAAGCATTCTCTCATTTCGTAATCCTTATGTTTAAGCCATTCATGTGTGGCGTACAAAGCCCTTCCATGTCCTTGTTTTATATTAACATGCCCATTATAAAACACAATGGGCGGAGTCATCCCAGCGCCATCCAGGATGCCGCGGCCCGAATCATCGATGTCTGCCACTCACTTTAATGGCCGGAATCGCAGATGCGTCCGCGATAGTGATGACTCCTGGACAATGTTTGCTAACCCCTTGTGAATAACTCTTAATGTGAATAGGATTTGGAAACCCCACATTATTTGCAGCGTAAATTAAGCATAGACCAGGAATGGCCAACTCCAGTTACCCAAAGGCCACCAACAGATCAGGTTTTAAGAATATCCCTGCTTCAGCAACGACTCGGCCTCTGATTTATCCACCTGTGCGGAAGCAGGGATATCTTTAAAACCTGACCCGTTGGTGGCCGTTGAGGACTGGAGTTGGCCGAGCCTGGCATAGATCCATGATAGTAACGTACCGAAATGAATGATACACATGCACGCTATTTCTAAAACGTTGTAAACTCCCACTTGCTGTATATTAAATGCTGAGCTTTTATAGGAGAAGTTTTATTAATATTTACAGTAAAATCACTTTAACCCTTCATAATCACTGGATGTTCAGTGTGTCTGTGTTACATTACATCAGGAGGCCACAATCTCTTTAACACAGCGTTTTCTGATTTACTATACCTTTCAATATGATAACATGGCTTGTTGGGTTTTAACTGAATAAGGAACAATCTGCTTTTGCTTGAGAGGACAAAAGCAACTATTAACATGTAGAAAATGTCCCTAAGTATACCTGCCCAAGGCAATGACCAGGCCTGAGAGATATGGGTCATGCAGAAGTCAATGTTCCTATCATGACGTTGACTCTGGGGATTGATAAAAAAAAAAAAAATGTTTGCACTAGATTAAATTCCAGAAATTAGAACCTGGGAAAATCATTTGTAACAATATTACATTTACAACTTTTGGCTTAATACCTTTACTGCCGGAGGGTCCAGAAATACACATCGCTGGGCAAAACATTGCTTGTGAAGTGTTTAAAGAGCCATATTCCGTCCCTTCCTCATTGCATGTACCACATTCATGGCTGGTTAAAGGGACCTATTTTCATCAAAACAAGGACCATTCTGAGCTACAAGTAACAACTGATGTTACATACATATAAATAAGTTACGCATCAAGTTTCAAAGTAATTGTACAGTATTGGTAATATAATATGATACAGAAAAGTACTTATTGTTTTAATTTATTTTGCAGTCACAGACAAAATCCCCTTTTAATTTCCAGGACCACATTTACAAGGAAAGGACACGACCTACTGCACAATACAATGACATTGTAAGTAAGAGGGAGGATATGCAAAACTCCCACCTAAGCCTTTAGGATTGGGGGAGTTAGAGGAAGAATGATGGCCAGAGGAGAATTCCATTGGAGACTGCCGTGCAGGTTAGCGTGAGATTCCATCACTGTTACACGTCAGAGCTAAAGCAGAACAGATTGTGTAGCAATGGAAGGGGGAGACAAATGAGAACTCATAGTACTGTACTATAGTTCAGGGGAACGGAGGTAGGAAGACATCTGAGGTTTCCACTATCACATGCAGCATTCACACATGAATTACAGAAACCAAATGTGTTCATTTAAACATGGCTGCATGGTTGTTAGCGGATTATGGCTCCTCTGCCACAATGCTGGGCCCTAGTCCATGCATTGGTCCTGGAGAAGTGTATATTTCTCTTAGGTTGTATGTTAATGAATGAACAGCATTCATCTTCATAGCTGTGATAGTGTTCACAGAGCCATGGAAACCTCAGCGATTTTATTTCACGTGATCTGTCAGTATATATATATATAAAGATGAAACGTGAGATTTAGAAAGCCTTATGCAGACTACATCTATGGAGAGCTCTCTTATTGGTCAATTATAAGGTATATATGTATATATTGCAAAAAAGGAACACAGTAAGGGTCTGCACACAGACAGATGTAACTTGGATTCTATGACATTCTTACCAGAACACCATCTTACCGTCTCTGCTCTCCCCACTTACCACTTAGATTGTAAGCTCTTCAGGGCAGGAACTCCATCTCCTATTAGTTTATGTCTGAAGCACTTATTCTCATGACCTGGCACGTGTATGTGTCCCCAGAGGGCCGGCCTGGCACGTGTATGTGTCCCCAGAGGCAGGCCTGGCACGTGTATGTGTCCCCAGAGGGCAGGCCTGGCATGTGTATGTGTCCCCAGAGGCTGGCCTGGCACGTGTGTGTCCCCCCAGAGGGCCGGCCTGGCACGTGTATGTGTTCCCGGAGGCTGGCCTGGCACGTGTATGTGTCCTCAGAGGGCCGGCCCGGCACGTGTATGTGTCCCCAAAGGGTAGGCCTGGCACGTGTATGTGTCCCCAGAGGGCAGGCCTGGCACGTGTATGTGTCCCCAGAGGGCAGGCCTGGCACGTGTATGTGTCCCTAGAGGCCGGCCTTGCACGTTTATGTGTCCCCAGAGGGCTGGCCTGGCATGTGTGTGTCCCCAGAGGGCCGGCCTGGCATGTGTGTGTGTCCCCAGAGGGCAGGCCTGGCACGTGTATGTGTCCCCAGAGGGCCGGCCTGGCACGTGTGTGTGTCCCCAGAGGGCTGGCCTGGCACGTGTGTGTGTCCCCAGAGGGCTGGCCTGGCACATGTATGTGTCCCCAGAGGGCAGGCCTGGCACGTGTGTGTGTCCCCAGAAGGCCAGCCTGGCACGTGTATGTGTCCCCGGAGGCTAGCCTGGCACGTGTGTGTGTCCCCAGAGGCTTGGCTGGCACGTGTGTGTGTCCCCAGAGGGCTGGCCTGGCATGTGTATGTGTCCCCAGAGGGCAGGCCTGGCACGTGTGTGTGTGTCCAGAGGGCCAGCATGGCACGTGTATGTGTCCCCAGAGGGCTGGCCTGGCACGTATATGTGTCCCCAGAGGGCTGGCCTGGCACGTGTATGTGTCCCCAGAGGGCTGGCCTGGCACGTGTGTGTGTCCCCAGAGGGCAGGCCTGGCACGTGTATGTGTCCCTAGAGGCTGGCCTTGACGTGTATGTGTCCCCAGAGGCAGGCCTGGCACGTGTATGTGTCCCCAGAGGGCCGGCCTGGCACGTGTGTGTGTCCCCAGAGGCTGGCCTGGCACGTATATGTGTCCCCAGAGGGCAGGCCTGGCACGTGTATGTGTCCCCAGAGGGCTGGCCTGGCACGTGTATGTGTCCCCAGAGGCTGGCCTGGCACGTGTGTGTGTGTCCAGAGGCTGGCCTGGCACGTGTGTGTGTCCCCAGAGGGCAGGCCTGGCACGTATATGTGTCTCCAGAGGGCAGGCCTGGCACGTGTACTGTATGTGTCCCCAGAGGGCTGGCCTGGTATGAGTATGTGTCCCCAGAGGCTGGCCTGGCACGTGTGTGTGTGTCCAGAGGCTGGCCTGGCACGTGTGTGTGTCCCCAGAGGCAGGCCTGGCACGTGTATGTGTTCCCGGAGGCTGGCCTAGCATGTGTGTGTGTCCCCAGAGGGCCAGCCTGGCACGTGTATGTGTTCCCGGAGGCTGGCCTAGCATGTGTGTGTCCCCAGAGGGCAGGCCTGGCACGTGTATGTGTCCCCAGAGGGCAGGCCTGGCACGTGTATGTGTCCCCAGAAGGCAGGCCTGGCACGTGTATGTGTCCCCAGAGGGCAGGCCTGGCACGTGTATGTGTCCCCAGAGGGCAGGCCTGGCACGTGTATGCGTCCTTGTAAAACACATCCGCCAAATTACTTGCATCTGCTGTTCCCTTCCTACCTCTGTTGCCGGCACAACGACCCCCATGCGGGAGCTGGGGTAGCAGCCACTGACTGCGTGACCCCAGGACCCCATCCTCTCCCCCTATCATACACACACACAATTCCACCTCCCCCCACAATAACCGCACACATTACCCACACACAACACCGTACCACACACACACACACACACACACACACACACACACACACACACACACACACACACACACACACACACACACACACACACACACACACACACACACACACACACACACACACACAGAATTCCACCACACAATTCAACCTCCCCCCACAATAACCGTACACATTACCCATACACAACACCATACCACACACACACACACAATTCCACCTTACACACACACACACACCATACCCCCCACACACCTTACCCCCACACACCATACCCCCCACACATCATACCCTGTGGCAGGACGCCTGTAGCCGAGGTCAGGGAACAGTCCACACGTATAGTTTCAGGATAAATAAAAACGTTCAGTGGCTTTATTTCTCCACAGTAACATAACATGCGGGTACACTGTCCCTTTAAGCAAATAAATCCTGCTCCACGTTGGGAGAAAACTGACTAACACAGCAGTCCTAGCTAGCAGGCTAAACCATACCCAAACCGTAAGAGTCTTTTTAAGCAGTCATGCAAACAAATGAAAGAAATCTTACTTTGGCTGCAGTAAGTAGTGTGCTGTATCCTTCTGGCTAGCAGCACATCTATCCATGTGCTCTCCTCTGACACAGGCAGCTACTGCTGGTAACAAGATCCTTATCTACCTTGCTGGCTCTCAGGTGTCAGCTTACATCATGATTAGCTAGCTTCCACCTGAGTTAACCCTTATGAGTGCTGGATGAAGCACTCAGACATATGTTTCCCAGGCATAACTGATAGGGGTTGACTTCACCCTGTCACATACCCCCACACAGAAAACCCTCCACACACCTTACCCCCCACACACCATACCCCCCACACAGCATACCCTCCACACACCTTACCGCACACACCATACCCCCAACACACACCCGATCCAATCCCCACCCCATAATCACCACTATAATATACCAACTACCGGCAACAATCAGAGACCCAGCAGCCGGGCACAGAAGTTGGGTCCGAGCTCTGGCCCTGCCAGGCCTGAGACAGTTGTCCCGGCTCTTCCCTCTGTCTGGTCGCCCTGTTCTCAGGTGGGAGGTCCGATCTGGAAGTACGAACCCCTTGCAACATGACCCAGAGGCTGCGGCTTTAAGCTTGTTTAGTCGCAGCTTCGGAGATAGAACGTCTCGCTACATCTGTATGGGACTGTCGCATCGAGCAGACAATCCCTACATCTATATGGGACTGTCGCATGGAGCAGACAATCCCTACATCTGTATGGGACAGTCGCATGGAGCAGACAATCCCTACATCTGTATGGGGCAGCTGCATGGAGCAGACAATCCCTACATCTATATGGGGCAGTCACATGGAGCAGACAATCGCTACATCTGTATGGGACAGTCGCATGGAGAAGACAATCCCTACATCTATATGGGCAGTCACATGAAGCAGACAATCCCTACATCTGTATGGGACAGTCACATGGAGCAGACAATCCCTACATCTGTATGGGACAGTCACATGGAGCAGACAATCCCTACATCTATATGGGGCAGTCACATGGATCAGACAATCGCTACATCTGTATGGGGCAGTCGCGTGGAGCAGACAATCCCTACATCTGTATGGGGCAGTCGCATGGAGAAGACAATCCCTACATCTGTATGGGGCAGTCGCATGGAGCAGACAATCCCTACATCTGTATGGGGGAGTTGCATGGAGCAGACAATCGCTACATCTGTATGGGGCAGTCGCATGGAGAAGACAAACCCTACATCTGTATGGGACAGTCACATGGAGCAGACAATCCTTTTAAACCAATTTACTGTATCAATTTGATTGGGTTCCTTAGCAAAATGAAACTACCCATAATGTCAAATATTTTTTCGTTTCCTCTGGTTCTATGCGACTGTAATCTTCTTATCTGGTATGTAATGTTTTCCCCATTATCTGTTTGGGTAGTGATAGCAGCTTAATTAGTTTACACACACAAAAAACATGTGGATTAACAATTTTGCAATTATGTTTTAGTTTACAAACAGGTTGATCTTGAAATAAATGAGATAGGAATCAAGGCTGTCTGAAAATTACAGTGGAATGTAATGATTTGTAAAAACTTAGGCGTGCCTGTGTTAGATGCCAATCACCTTTACTTAACCTGTTAAGCAGGCCACTGCCACATGCAAGGACACAACTTCAATATTGGAAACGTATATTACTTTGACCGCTGTAGCAGCCGGGTTCATGTGTAATGAAATATTTACATCTTTTTCTGCTATATCTGCTGAAGGGACCAATGAGAGCCGCGGCTCTGCTTTAAAATGCCACAAATAACAGATTTATAGATTTTTTCAAATACATTGTTTTAGCGTGACAGCATTAATCATTCACGCCTCGTTCTTTCATTTCATTTTTCTACCTCCAATGGATTATTGAAACAGAAAATAAGAACAGGAAAAGGCTACAAGGGGTATCGGGATTCAAAATGTCAAGTTTGTACTTACAGTTGCATGTTCACAGACAGGGGTCAAGAGCCTCAATTATTTGTATATGTACACAGTGGTACTACATGAAAGGTTATATCACCTACAGCTATTTCCTTACAGATTAAAATAGAACTGATATTCGCCTCCGCAGTCAGGCGCTGACATGGAACATAGCAATGTAAAATATGGAGGGTTCTTCCGGCCGGGCCTAACATATGAGCGGGGTGATTGCTAGCGGTGGCTGTGGGCAACGCCACCTATTGCAGTATTAATCCTTTCAATGACATTGTGCTGCTCCTGATCTGCTCGTTTTAATACAATCCAAGTGCAGGGGTGAACACGGAGCTGGGAACAGGCCACGGAAAATACTGTTTGTTTTTCTTCTTCTCCCTAACTCAGGGGTTCTCAACTCCAGTCCTCAAGACCCCCCCCCCCCCCAACAGGTCAGGTTTTAAGGATATCCCTGCTTCAGCACAGGTTGCTCAGTCGAAGAGCTTGCTTCAGCACAGGTGGCTCGGTCAAAGACTGAGCCACAGATTGTGCCACATGTGCTGAAGCTTTCATATCCTGAAAGCAGGACCTGTTGGGGGGTCTTGAAGACCAGTTGAGACCCCCTGCCCTAATTGTATTTTCTTTAGTAAGCTCAGTTCCTTGGGGATTATTCGCTGCTCCACTCAGTTCAGCACTGAAGGAGTTAAAGAGTATTAATTAGTAGGAGTTAGCAGTATTAATTATTATTTCTAAGAATTTATATATTTTTGTTATTACACAGCAGATGAGGTTAAAAAAAGACATCTGTCCATTACGATGAACCTACAGAAGTTATTGGGGGGTTATTGTGCATGTGTGTGTGTTTGTGTGTATTGGGGAGGGGGGTTAGTGAGTGTGAGGTGGGGGATAAAGGGACGATGAAGGGAGGGGGGTGGGAAGATGAAGGGAGGGGGGTGGGAAGATGAAGGGAGGGGGTGGGAAGATGAAGGGAGGGGGTGGGAAGATGAAGGGAGGGGGGGTGGGAAGATGAAGGGAGGGGGGTAGGAAGATGAAGAGGGGGGTGGGAAGATGAAGGGAGGGGGGTGGGAAGATGAAGGGAGGGGGGGTGGTAAGATGAAGGGAGGGGGGTAGGAAGATGAAGATAGGGGGGTGGTAAGATGAAGGGAGGGGGGTGGGAAGATGAAGGGAGGGTGAAGGGCAGATAAAGGGAGGATGAAGGGAGGGGAGGTGGGAAGATGGAGGGAGGGGGTGAGAGGGTGAAGGGAGGGGGGTGAGAGAGGATGATTTGAGAGGATGAGGAGGGGTGCAACAATATTTGTGGGAGGAGCAGTAAGATTAGTATTGCTCGCCATGTACAGTATGACTGCAGGTCAGTTATTTATAAATGATCTGACCATTACGTCATTTGTTCTTAATTTCATTCCAAGCGCGCACCAATGTGCACCCTTTCATATTCTATTTCCTAAAAAAATCCTCGGAAGGGCGCTCCCACCCACTCCCACTCCCACCCACTCCCTCCCAAGACCCCTCCCCAGATTTTTTACAAAACAGAATATAAATTGGTGCAAATTTTTTGAATACTTGGAGTGAAATTTAGAGAAAATGACATAACAGTTGGGTAAATTATAAATAACATTCTTCCCACCAGCGATTCTCGCGCGAGGCGCACCTTTCACCATTGTGTCCAGTGTTTTTGGACATGCCACCGGGCCACTCACGCGTGTGGTACAGATGTAGTAAGCCCCTAACTGTCTTCAGTGCAGCTGCCATATGGCGGTTGTGGGGTACCATGGACCCCGTGCAGCTCCATCGCAGCAGTCACTGTCCCCGGCACCACGGGCCTTTGCTTGTTCGTCTGCAGCGCCTGAGACACGAAGTCTTGCTGTATATCCCTGTTTACCAAGCGTAGCCATCTCCAGTCTTCAGGTTTTCAGGATATCCCTGCTTCAGCGCAGGTGATGCAGACTTCGACTGAGCCACTGATGGAGCCACCTGTGCTGAAGCAGGGATATCTTGACCAGCTGGTAGCTCTGGAGGACTACAGTTGGCTTCCACTTCTGTATACCTTCCCATTCTAAAAAGATGCATTCATTGTGGAGTAAGGGCCTAAGTATTTTAGAAATAACATTTGTTTTTGTGTGTGGGGTCAAAGATTGAATGCAATGCACAATAATTTCACAATGGGGGTGTTAACCTTTACAGGAACATCCAGTTTCCCTGCAATAAACTACAGTACAAAGATCATTTCTCTATTCTGTATAGTAGAAAAAGGGGTTTTCAGGATTCCTTCCTCAACTATTCATGAAATCCACCTGCACTGATTGTAATTTAAATATTTAAATCATTAGCTTCGTTAGCTATAATCTGATAGTCCTATATCAGCTATTTGCCACAGTTCTAGTTTCACTGCATAAAAAGCAGGACAAGCCAGACTATTGAATGTTTAAATAATGATATTCATGAAACCCTAAACTGTTGGATATCTGTTGGATATCATATGCTGTATTTCCAATAGAATCATTGTCCTTTCATAAACACGACCACTACATCAATACATTAATCATCTCATATAAAGCACATTGAATGAGAAACCGCACCTGGAAAATAAAATCAATGTGCGCTGATGACGGATTTATTATTCTTGATGTTTTGATCAAACATTATGTTGAAACGTTTCAGTTTCTGCAAGAAAAAGAGCTCCCTTCTGTGATAAGCAGCATGCGCAGACATACTGATAAACATGATACATTTACACGGTTTTATTGCCATATTTTAAAGATAGCTGGAACAGTATTTACCAGGATATGGGAGGCATCTCCAATACTCTAAAAAAAATGTACTTTATTTATTCAAATATTCCAAAAGCCGATTACCAGCTGGCGAAAATACCGAAATCCGATCCGTTCACCACAATCTGGGCGGATACCTTGGAATACGTTATTGGATCCAATCCGATCGGATTCCATCTTGAATCCAAGTTCGGATTCTTAAAAAAAACCTTACAATTGTACTTTCTCTCCAAAGAAGGGATTTCTTTTTAAAATACTCGCTCCCTCTCTCTTTCTATTTTTAGAGCGAAACTATTGTATATATTTTGAAGTGACACCCAAAGGGCTTTCCCCCCAATGTTTAGTGGGTTTGGAATTTCTTAAAATAAGACACAGCACCCCTCCTTTTTTTACTAGAGTACTCCGAACACTTTTCCTTTTCACAACAGGGAATATAAATAATTACCAAGAAAATCTCTTCCCGTGTTCCAGGTCTTCTCAGAAGTCTCCACAATGGTTGGAAAAAAGAAAAAAAAAAACATTTTCATTAAAAATGCTATATGTCAATGCAGTGTTGAGCTGGTTAATTTTGACTGAATATTTTTGCTACATAACCACTTGGCATTTAACTTGAAAAATGACTTTCTGCTTCACCTGTCAGCAGCCAAACTCCCATCAAATAAGTGATCGAGAAAAAAAATTTAAATTTCAATTTCCTGATGCATAGACACTACTTCTTCCATACTTAAACAGTTTAGCAGTGCATGTACATGCTTTGGTATTCATGCCAGGCTTCACACTACATGCTATTACAATAGCTTTTATGTTTAAAGGGTAAAGAGATGCGCAGATCTTTATCTTGGGGTTAGGGAAATGTATTACAGAACATGGCCAATCAGGTTTCGGAATAACCCTATAGCAGAGTAGCATAACCTCATTTGAAGTGTAGGGAATGTAAACCACTGGTGCTTCTGAATTAGATGAATAAAGGCTCATATTAAGTATTCATGTTTCTTCTTTCGTGATAATTCATTAGTGGTCCCAACATGAATCCATTTTTCATTGTTCAAACACCTAAATATACTTTTAGTTCACGTTATAGTAGTACTAGATATATTCTGCTTGGGGTATACTGTTCCACTGCCTTTAGAATGAGATTTGTATCATACTGTAGCTACAGGCAGATATTCCAATTGCAAGGATACAATGTAACTAAAGGGAACAGACTTACAATAAGTGCACACGCAAGTTTCTGCATCAGGGCTCTGTCAATAGTAAGTGTACTATATGCAGAACTTCCACATGATATAAGCAATAACTTCTATACTCCAAATCATGTGATGAGCTGAAGCGCAACCCAAGGGAAAATAGAAGAAGAAGAACACCAACAGGTCTAGTTTTAAGGATATCTCTGCTTCAGCACAGGTGGCTCAGTCGAATAGTGAGCCACTG
The DNA here is from genome assembly GCF_040206685.1 of Ascaphus truei. Classification (NCBI taxonomy): domain Eukaryota; kingdom Metazoa; phylum Chordata; class Amphibia; order Anura; family Ascaphidae; genus Ascaphus; species Ascaphus truei. The sequence continues at coordinate 3,801,906 of NC_134501.1, forward strand.
ATTGAGCTACCTGTGCTGAAGCAGGGATATCCTTAAAAGCTGACCTGTTGGTTGACCTTGTTATTTATATCTTTGTTTTGTGTTTGCAAACTGTTCAAATTTGGTGGCAAAAAATAAATGAAAGTTCACGCACACGAAAAAAGAAAAGGGGGCAGATCTTTCCAAACTCGGACGCAACCACGAAGATTTTCACTTGCGAAGGAGATATTCTGCCAGCCCGGGATAGCCATTGCCGAGCCCCCGCTGGTAGGCGCTGCTCCCATTGGCCCATTCATATTTCCCTCCCAATCCTTTTAACTCTCGCAGCCCCGCCCCCAGCCATGATCAAGCAATGCAGGCAACCCTCGCATTCTGATTGGTTCCTGAGCAGCATTCATGCTGTGATTGGTCGCCAGCCCTTCTACCATGATTTCCTATGTAAGGGGATCCCGATCAGTGTTCTGGAGCTCATTTTGATCTTGGAGGTGAACTAAGCGGTGTCCTCTGAGGCTGTGCCCGGGACACCGGAAACCAAGGCTGGGAAATGTGAACGTAATAATAATAATAATAATAATAGCATGTTCTTGTATAGCGCTGCTAGTTTTACGTAGCGCTTTACAGAGACATTTTGCAGGCACAGGTCCCTGCCCCGTGGAGCTTACAATCTATTTGTTGGTGCCTGAGGCACAGGGAGATAAAGTGACTTGCCCAAGGTCACAAGGAGCCGGCACCGGGAATCAAACCAGGTTCCCCTGCTACAAACTCTCAGTACAAGTCAGTGTCTTTCATCCCTGAGCGGCTCCTTCTGCTCTGTGCTACAGGTTGTGTATTGCCGGAGCCTCGGAGAGCAGGACTTTGCACCAGAGAGGGTTGGACAGTCCCTACCTCAGCAGTGGGAGCAAAGCCTTGGTAATCCTTTCAATGTGGCACTCAGCACCTAGCCAGCCTGGATCCCCCCGCCTGACCCTGTTTTAGTGAGTATAGCTCTGATTTGCGTGCTTGTGCTGTGCTTGCTGGCTCGGATTTGTGAGCTTGTGCTGTGCTTGCTGGCTCGGATTTGCGTGCTTGTGCTGTGCTTGCTGGCTCGGATTTGCGTGCTTGTGCTGTGCTTGCTGGCTCGGATTTGCGTGCTTGTGCTGTGCTTGCTGGCTCGGATTTGCGTGCTTGTGCTGTGCTTGCTGGCTCGGATTTGCAACTGCTTTATGGGACTTCTTCCTAAAACTGCTGCTGCTACTTACTCCCCGAGTCTCAGCATCACTATTACCAAATAGAAACAGGACAGGTGAGGAGGGGGCCCGACCAATCCCAAAAGTGCCCCCCCCCTCTGTTGGGTTCGCACTTGCATGCTCTGCAAAAAGCCCCCCCCCCCACACTTTCCTGCTCAACAACGCCCCCCACTCCCCTGCTCAATAACTCGATCCCCTGCTCAACAATCTTCCCCCATTTCCCATCTCCTCCCTTCCCCATCTCATCAACCAGCGGCCCAAGCTATTACTTCAATCCTGGCCCCTGGAAAGCTGTCAGCGGGCCTGCTGTCTTCTGGGCAAGAAGGAGGAAAGCACACCCAATAGGTGGTGGACAATGTCCATTTTCATCATGCCATCATGTCTGTTGTGAGGTGCTTCCTCCTACTGTGTAAAGACCACAGCCCACAACTTCAACAACCTTTTGGCACATGTAGAACAATATGCCCTACAGGGTATTTTGGGAGTTCCCTAAAGTACTTGCCCTCTCAAAGCAAAAAGGCAGCATATAAACGGAATTTTGGCCACTTTGGTATTCATCAAAAGGGCCTTCCTGTGTTAGCAAAGACACATGCTCACTCCATCAACAGCTTTGCAAACAGTGGGTTGCTGTATTGGATTATTAAACATAATTGGACCACCATGTGTTTGTGTGATCATGGCAGAGGGCTCTTTTCCCCACGCCAATGCTGCCCAAGCATATTCTCATGGTAACGACGTTCCACGCCACCAAAACCCTCTGAGTGACCCGATCGACGATAACGGTTCATGTGCCCTATAAATGCAGAGGAACCCAGATGGGTCCTCGCTTTCCCCCACCTTACAATGACACAGCACAAACAAGAGGTGACTACACCCTCCTCACCCATTACATTAAACAAATCCAAACTCTGGCGTTTAGAAATGGGGTGAGGCTGGCTGCCCTGACTGCAAGACCTACTGTAGATGTACGCGCTGCTTCTGGCCTAAGCAGCATTCTAGAAGAAGCGGTCTCGCTCCTCCCCCTACTTGAGCAATATCTGCGCTGCCGTGCTGCTACCACTGACGACCTATTCTTCCTCATCATTATCATCATATTCCTCCACCTCAGCAGTTTTCTTTTGTGTAACATTGTGCTGTACCGATAATATTTTCTCCCCTCTCCCACTTTTTCTTTTCATGGATGGAAAGCCGGGGATTCCCAGAGCTGACACACACTATTTTCGGCTCCTAGGACCTCCTTGTTCCAGAGATACATACAGATGACGGTAGCGCCAGTACTATACCCTTAAAAGGCAACAAAATGGCAGGTTTAAATCTCCCACGTTATGTGGGCCAATAGGAAACCACAATGTCATCCCGCGGGGGGAATTAAATGCAAGGAATTACAGGGGCTGTCTTTGCCAGTACGTTTCTCAAGAACAAGAGAGTCCCTGAAGCTGAAATAATGCTGGGGAACCACACAGGGAAATGCTGCTTTAATACAGCATAAAATCCTGTTTTTATATCGAACACATTTCAGGTTACAGTGACGCAACAAAGATTTCAAACTCTTAAGGTTCTGAAAGGCCCTTTTCTATATGATCATTTTGCATTCAGATACATTTGTATTCAATTAACATTTAAAACCACCATATATTTATGGGATGCGTTTTATTTCTTTTGATGTTTCCTGAGTGCTTGGAGTGGCTTTGGCTGCGTATAGAAGCTCACAAGCTACACCATTCTTCCATTTTACTCCTGCAGGACGGCTGAAAAGAAAAAAAACCTAAAAGCTTTGTAAGCACAACTTTCAGTTCAGTTACTAAATGGTGTTAGCGTTTGAAATATGGCTTTGGTCTCTGCCAAAAGACTCACATGGAAGTAAACTCTAGTAATGCATGTGTTGTTAGCTTCCAACAGCAAGACACATCACATTATTTAAAGATGTTTTCAATTATCAGATTTTATTTGCCACAATAGAATTCTCTTGACTTTAACACCTCCTTCAGAAAGCATTTTAAATTAGCAGATTTTATTTATCACACGGGTAGACTTTCAGCGATTACACTTTCTTTGTTGTTTATGCAATGCTGCTGGTGCGAAATACAATAGTTTTATGTAAGAAACATGCTTATTGTTATCAGGACGAGAAATCAGGTGATTTATTATTTATGTTATTTCTGATGATATTGTTTGTTACAACTTTTGTACAAAACACATTGACAGCTTTTGTCGGTGTAATTTTAAAACCTACAAAAAGGGTTCTTATTCTATTTTACATGAGTTTGGTGAAGTGCCTTGTTACAAACTAACCTAGTTATTCTTTAGTGCCAGTTTCAGTATAATATCCATTTAGGATCCAACAGGAACCTAGGTCTGGGAGCCCCCCACCACCCTCAGCAAGGAAGTGCTGGAGGTGCTTAGAGGGGGGAAGGGACCATGTGGGTGTTGCGTGGGTGGTGGTTATTGAAGGGGGGGTGGGGAGCCTTGGATGTTGGACGAATGTTGAGTAGAGGGGGGTGGGTAGCCTTGGGTGTTGGACGTATGTTGAGTAGAGGGGGATGGGGAGCCTTGGGTGTTGGACGTATGTTGAGTAGAGGGGGGTGGGGAGCCTTGGGTGTTGGACGTATGTTGAGTAGAGGGGGGTGGGGAGCCTTGGGTGTTGGATGTATGTTGAGTAGACTGGGTGGGGAGCCTTGGGTGTTGGACGTATGTTGAGTAGAGGGGGGTGGGGAACCTTGGGTGTTGGACGTATGTTGAGTAGAGGGGGGTGGGGAGCCTTGGGTGTTGGATGTATGTTGAGTAGACTGGGAGGGGAGCCTTGGGTGTTGGACGTATGTTGAGTAGAGGGTGGTGGGGAGCCTTGGGTGTTGGACATATGTTGAGTAGAGGGTGGAGGGGAGCCTTGTGTGTTGGACATATGTTGAGTAGAAGGTGGTGGGGAGCCTTGGGTGTTGGACGTATGTTGAGTAGAGGGGGGTGGGGAGCCTTGGGTGTTGGACGTATGTTGAGTAGAGGGGGGTGGGGAGTCTTGGGTGTTGGATGTATGTTGAGTAGACTGGGTGGGGAGCCTTGGGTGTTGGACGTATGTTGAGTAGAGGGGGGTGGGGAGCCTTGGGTGTTGGACGTATGTTTAAATGGTGGGTGCTGCCGAGCGACAGACTGGAGAAGAGACAAATTAAATTGTTTGTGATGCGCGGTGGCCGGGTCAGGTGCGTGGTTCAGCCAATGAGGCGCGAACCGCTCATGTAATGTCATGACCACGCCTCCCTGTGGCCTCTGATATCCTCCGGCTCAGTGCATGTTTTGCACGCGCACAACAAGCACGTGACATCACACGCTAGGTCGTGCACACGCATGCACTATAATCGCAGCCTAAGGCCTGGGACATAGTAGGATGAGCCTTGCTGAGCCGTGTTGAGCCGCGCTGAGCAGATGCACTTACCCCCTGCATCTGTCATCAGCGCGGCTTTAGCAGCCGCTTCCGCATGCGTGCGGAGGCTCAGAAAATTTGCCGAGACAGGCAAGTTTAAAATTTGCCGCTCGGGGAAGCGGAGGAGCGGTCACGTGACCGCTAACATCCAATGGGAGCGAGGGACTAGCCCCACCTCCCGCTCTGCCTCCTGACACGCCTCCGCTCCGCCCCCAGAGCGCGCTCACTGCCTCGCCTGCCAGGACACAAAAAAACACAATTTTGAGCAGGCGAGGCAGAGCAGGAGCGCTGATCAGCGCGGCCCGAGGCCTAAGAGTGAGGGAGCGTGGCTGTGTACCAGAGGAGCCAGTTCATGCTTTTCCCAAGCTGTAAACATTCCTGATGTGTCAGGAGGCCCACCAGGGCAGTGAGCTTACCAGGGCAGTGAGCTTACCAGGGCAGTGAGCTTACCAGGGCAGTGAGCTTACCAGGGCAGTGAGCCCACCAGGGCAGTGAGCTTACCAGGAGAGTGAGCCCACCAGGGCAGTGAGCCCACCAGGGCAGTGAGCCCACCAGGGCAGTGAGCTTTACCAGGGCAGTGAGCCCACCAGGGCAGTGAGCTTACCAGGGCAGTGAGCTTACCAGGGCAGTGAGCTTACCAGGGCAGTGAGCTTACCAGGGCAGTGAGCCCACCAGGGCAGTGAGCTTACCTGGGCAGTGAGCTTACCAGGGCAGTGAGCCCACCAGGGCAGTGAGCTTACCAGGGCAGTGAGCTTACCAGGGCAGTGAGCCCACCAGGGCAGTGAGCTTACCAGGGCAGTGAGCTTACCAGGGCAGTGAGCCCACCAGGGCAGTGAGCTTACCAGGGTAGTGAGCTTACCAGGGCAGTGAGCTTACCAGGGCAGTGAGCTTACAAGGGCAGTGAGCTTACCAGGGATTTCCCCAATTCCCCAATGGGCCAGTCTGACCCTGGTCAACAATAGTTATTTCTATGCGTCTCTATCATTGCACATGACTTTGTACACAGTAGACTATGCATGACCAGGACACCCCTGCTTTGGGCAGCTCCCGATTAACTTCTCTAAGGTCACACATTTTATTGTTTCCTATTTGAAAAGCGAATCCCTTAACTCGGTGCCACCATTCCTTCTTCCATTGTATTTCTATGTTCAAGAAATAAAGGTCTTGCAAACCTAAGGAGCATTGTTAGGTCAGGAGAGCTTCAGAACGGCCAGTTCAGCGCTAATCATATGGTCTCTATAGTGTCCCCAGGAGCATGAAGGGATTTCACTGCCACATGGCACAGTTTAGGAAGCTGCCGTGTGGGTGAGCACCTTTGTGGGAGCTCTAATCAGACCTAGAGGTGAATTGGAGGTGTGTCGGGGCGCGAGGGAGGATTCACAGAAGGATAAATATGGCTGCTTAACCATGGAAAAATCTGCTATGGAGAACTGCTAGGGACAGCTGTTAAGGGGACACTGCAGAGAACAACTGAAGAGTGAGAATGCAGAAAGGAGAATGATCACAGTAATCGCTATAAGAGTTAGCATACATTGTTACAGAATAATTTAATACATATAGAAGCTCACCCTCTGCTAATGTAGAAAATCAAGTTAAATACGAAGTGACATGATATTAAAATGTTATCTAATTGCTTATTCTATTTAATGTAATTTTTATTTATTCATAGTGTTTATAGGCATATGGTTCCACTGCAGTAAATTATAGCTTTTCTAAGAGCTGTGTGTTGTTTTCTCTGCCTCTTCATCCTGGGAAATTTGCCATCTGTCTTGCCCTTCCCATGGGTGGTAACTAGACCTGATTGTGGGTGGTTCCAAATGGGTCAAGAGCTACCACAGTTGGGCACCATCTGAGTTTTGTTAGATTCAAGCTAACTGTGCCGCCACCAACATCACGCCAACCTTAGTGTACCACGTCTCACCGCCACGTATTGCAGTCAGTGTAATAGTTTTTAGTACATTAAAGCACTAGAGATTCCCAGGGAGCTGTAACAGCTCAGATACCCCGATTCTGTGCAGCATTTATGTATTAAAGAGGGATACAGAAAAAAGTTCCAAAGCCTGTCTGAGTGGAAATAGATTTTAACACAACACAGAAGAGGAAACACACCGCTCACTGAGTTAATTACAAATATTGTGACGTTTTATATATAATTAACGTATGTCATAATTTAGGCACAAATGGGTGCTGCCTATGTACTAGAAGTTAATAGTATTAACAATTGGATGAGAATGTGACAAAATCACAAGGTCACCCACAGAAAGTACATTTGTGGTGCACACCACACTAATATTTATAAAACATTAGTGTGGTGTGCACCACAAATGTACTTTCTGTGGGTGACCTTGTGATTTTGTCACATTCTCATCCAATTGTTAATACTAAAATAGATTTTAAGCAGCGCTTGTACGGTGTGAATGTTTGCGCTATGGGACACTGTAAAAGTATGTATTTCTGTAAAAATATTTATTAGGTCCACCTTGCTACTGTGTGGAGTAAAAAGGCACCAACAGGAAGCTTCCAATGAGCCAAGCTGTAAGCGTGACTACGGCAGTCTCCATCGTGGTTCAGCCAATCAGCAGGAAGCTGCCCGGGACCCCTCTTTCTAGTTGAACAATACAGATTAATTTTTGCATCCTTCCAGTCCGGCCCTGGGAGAATACCTAGGTTCAAATAATCAACAAAGTGAGGTCGCTATTTTAATATACTCTTCAAAGCTGGAGAAATATGTTGTCGGCCTCTCTAGCACTGAAGCAGTTAACCGAGGGACTGTATTTCAGGTAACAAGGAATAGCACGCTTTGTCCCTGAGAGGAGACTGCTTATTGCTGACACGGTATTAGAAAGTTGTTGATGGATTCTAGGGTTTCAGTATTAATGGATAGGTTTTAAGAACTACATGCCTTTATTCAAAGTACTGAAGTAAATGTCACTGGATATTGTATGCAAATCTGCAAGATAAAATACTACAGGGAAAGTAATACATCAGCGAAATGATCTCCATTTTTTGGTATTTTGGTTCACAGTAACACAAACCGCATTATACCAATAAGTTATCTAATGAGCCTTTTACTGCATCTCTGCTTTATCCCAAAGGTATAGAAAAATAGTGCAGCATTTTAAAAAATATCAAGAAAACATCATTTGCTCTAAAATGTCCCTAAAAGCAGGACTAAATTGCCAATAAAGGCAAGATAATTGCATCAGCATGGATCAGAAAGCATTTCTCAGAACTGATGAAATAGTTTACAGTATAGAAGAACTTGAATCATTCAACGCCTATTGTACATTGTCAAAACAGTATCAGAGAGTTTTTACCTTAGATTACATTGTAATCACTATTGCACATCTTTATGCACTGGAAATGTATCTCAGTAATGTACTTCTGCAGCCCTTAAATGTAATTTGATTGGGAAAAGTTATACTGCTGCTGGATAGGATTGATTGAACATAATTTTTTTCCTCTAGAAAGGTTATTTAGGAAAACATAAAGACCTTAAAGTATTTCTTTTTCAACAGTTGAAGTGTTTTGACTTTTTTTCTAATGTAACCCATGGTATTTAAGCACCCATTCAGTTAATAGTACCTAGCCACGCCGGCGGCCCTGCATGTTACTTACATCTGCAGTTACTCATGAGAGGTCTGTCTGTGGGTTCCGACAGCTGTAACGTACCGGCTACTGGCAAGGTGTCTGTCTACTTGTGGATCCCGGTTACTGGAACGCACCAGGTAAGGACTTTGGAGAAGAATACATCTCCCATTAGAACTTGTACAAACACATTTGAGGGGGCTGCCTACTCTGAGTTCCCTGATATTGCTAGTCGTTGGCTGATTTAGACCTGTTGCTTTCCATGCTTTGGGAACAACTCATAAAAAGACCTCTCTAGAGTTGGAGGACGAGGACTTGGAAGACATATTCGAAGTTACCAAGATAAGTTCAATATGCACTACAATCAGGGAAAATGCCCACAAAGTTTTGCTAAAGGGGTACCATACACCTGTGAAACTTTCCAAATGTGTACCAAGTTACTCCCCTTTGTGCCCTGAAGGCTGCGGGGCGCAGGCAACGTACATCCACATGTGGTGGTCCTGTCCCCAAACTGAACTTCTCTGGAATTAAATAAGAGAGTGGACACAGCACATTTTGCTCATAGATATACCCCTCGATCCATGGTTATTGCTTTTAGACATGAGATCTGACCAGGGCTGAGAACAAACTGATATCTCACATTGTGATCACTACTAGATGTGAAATTGCAGCCCTTTCGATACAAAATAAAGTCCCATGATTGGCCCAAATTAGGAATAATATGTGGTTAAAATGCCAAATGGAGAAGCTGACATGCCGCCTAAAAGACATACATTTCAAAAAGTATGGCAGCCCTGGGTTTCTCATAGGGGCATACCAGGCCTTAACCCAGTCACAATCCTGAGCTAGATCAGACCCGGCGGGTGTCCCCTTGGGAGGTCTCATGGGGGTATTCCTGTGTCCCCATCTCTCCCCGGCACCCCATCAATATCCTGGGAAGTAGTATAATGACCAAACCATAAACAAATCCCAAGAGCAGTCTCAGGGAACAGGGCTTCCCATCCCTCTGCTCACCCCCCAAGGGATAGTGCGCACGTAAGCCCAAAACCTAGTCCCATAAAGAGCTTTTAAACCTGGCGATACCTATAGGACCATGTGTACAGGACATAGGATGTATTTGTACTCAACTAGGCCCTTAACCCACCTCTTCCCTCCCTCCCCCTTTTACTTTCTGTAATCCTCTACCCCTCCCCAACTTATTGTTGATTACGCCTATCTGTAATTGTAAAAAATTTCAATAAATATTGAGTATAAAAAAAAAAAAAAAAGACCTCTCATCTGGCCTGGCTTCTGGTCTCTCACGCCTCCTTCCAATTCGGACCTCTGATGAGTCCTCCATCACCTGACACCCTACGCATTTCGCAGGATCCCCTGAAAAAGTGGTGGTACAATGAAAAATACATAGGGTGTCAGATGTTGGAGGACTCGTCAGAACCGGAAGGAGACATGACAGACCGGAAGCCACCTCAGACACCCGGAATAGACAGTTGGAGAAAGCGTGTGGCCTCAGAGAGGTCTTTCATTGCGTTGTCCGATCTCCATCTCCCCACTTATAAGCGTTTACCATTTTTGTATTATTGTGAGTGCTATTATTCCTAAAAACATTAACATATATATATATATATATATATATATAATCAAAAAATAAATAGATGATACCGTTCTGTGGCTAACGAAATGCTTTTATTTGTGCGAGCTTTCGAGATACACTGATCTCTTCTTCCGGCGATGTTACAATGAATGAAGCAAGGATATATATATATATATATATATATATACGTCTTTCATCTTTTTGTCTCATATATTTAGGATGAGTAACTCAGTGGGAAGATTACTCAAAAGGAGATTTTAAACAAAAGATGGGTCCAGAGCATGTAGGTAAAGCAAAAATGTACCTAAGTGAAGCACCACCTTTTCCCCACTTATCGATGCTTCGGTACAGGTAGGGAGCCGGTATTGCTGTTCAGGACGTGCTGACAGGTGCATGCGTGAGCTGCCGTTTGCCTATTGGGCGAGGGGAAGCAGCGCGTCACTACTATGGCATTCTGTAGGGCAGAATAAGTGTCCGTACTCGTGAAGTGAGCGTACGGACACGGGGGTATGGGGCTATTGAAAATATGTCCTTACTCGCGAGTGTACTTAAAGTGAGTGTCCTTAAACCGGGGTATGCCTGTATACATTTTTATTTATTTCCCTTTTTTCCCTGACTTATGTGGAGTTGTGCTAGATCTGTACACATTTTTTGGCATATGAAATAAGCATTGCATTTGGAGCAAGGTGACTAAAAATGATAGTTGCATTTTCTTTGTTCATGGCATTTTACCAGCAACTACTTCTACTTAATTGTGTGTAGAAAGTCACCTAAATCACACATTTTTTCATCCTTATTAAACAAACGAATGTCAAACTGATATAATATCTCATATTAAATAACTAAAACAAGTGTTACATTTTGTCTCCTGCAGTTTTCCTATTTGACAAAGTTTTATTTTCAATATAAAAATGTCTGTTTGTGTTATTAATAGGTACAATTCCAATAGAATATGGTGTGGCATATATTTCCAAGTAAAATTAACAATATTTGTCAGTTATCTGCAAGGTATTGAAATAGCTTGTTTCTTCTGTACAGGTGTTTAGTTCATTCCTTTATTTTTGAACAGACAAGCGCAAAATACAAGAAAATGGTTATTTACAGAACTCGGGTCTTACAGATCTGGATTTGTAATCTGTACTAAATTTACATGACATGCGGGATCATATCTAGAGATGGGAAGCTTTAGTCTGAGCTTGCAAACCATGAGAAATAAATTGGGGCTCAGTGAGAGAGAGAGAGGGTGAGTGAGTGTGAGAGAGAGTGTGAAAGAGAGTGTGAGAGAGAATGAGAGAGTGTGAGAGTGAGTGAGAGTGAGTGAGAGTGAGAGAGAGTGAGAGAGAGTGAGAGAGAGTGAGAGAGAGTGAGAGAGAGAGTGAGAGAGTGAGAGAGAGAGTGAGAGTGAGAGAGAGAGTGAGTAAGAGGGAGAGTGAAATTGTGAGAGTGAGATTGTGAGAGAGTGAAAGAGTGAGAGTGAGAGAGAGTGAAAGAGCGTGTGAGTGAGAGAGTCAGTGAGAATGAGTGAGAGAGAGTAAGAGTGTGAGTGAGAGAGCATGAGAGAGAGAGAGTGAGTGAATCCATTGAGTTATAAATCTGTCCAAAACTGTTTTATCCAACAATGCGAATTTCAATCATTTGAATATACTTTGCATATCCAAACAAGCATATTTCCCAGGTAACTCGGGTGTGTTCATGTTTGTTCACACTTATCTCTCCCAAGAACTAGATTGGTCATCACTTGAGTCTAGGTGCAAAGTTCCCCTTTCCTGTCTTGCCTTCAAATAATTTCTGGGCAAGCTACCCAGCTATCTGAACAAGCTCCTCACTCCTACCACATGCAGCACTTATCATCTGAGATCTGACTCCAAAACACTGTTCATGGTCCCAAGGTTCAGCAAAGTATCCGGCCGCTCCTCCTTCTCTTACCGTGCACCCCAAAACTGGAACAACCTACAGTACCGGAGACTCTCACATCCAACACCAGTCTAAGTTCTTTTAAAACTAAAGCTGCCTCACATTTTAATCTGGTCTATAACTGTTACATACGCCTATAATATATATTATCTCTAACTGTGCATGCTATGTCTTGTATATAATGTATAACCCTGTTCACTTGATGTAAAACTATCTATTTGTAACCATGTATTATTTGTCATCATAACTCTGTGCCCAGGACATACTTGAAAACGAGAGGTAACTCTCAATGTATTACATCCTGGTAAAACATTTTATAAATAAATGTGTTGTATAAAGGAGTGTTAGGGGTGGTATATAAAGCCCAAGCACAAGGTATTCTATCAAATAAGGAGTTCCAATATAGCTATAGTACAACACCATGTACAGGCATACCCCGCTTTAAGGACACTCACTTTAAGGACACTCACTTTAAGTACACTCGCGAGTAAGGACATGTCGCCCAATAGGCAAACGACAGTTCACGCATGCGCCTGTCAGCACGTCCTGAACAGCAATACTGTCTCCCTACCTGTACCAAAGCTGTGCACAAGCAGGGAGACTATAGAGCCTGTTACACATGTGTTATTTACATCAGTTCTGCACGTATATGACGATTGCAGTACAGTACATGCATCGATAAGTGGAAAAAGGGTACTGCTTCACTTTAAGTACATTTTCGCTTTACATACATGCTCCGGTCCCATTGCGTATGTTAATGCGGGGTATGCCTGTATACATATAATCAGTGTTCGACAAACCTATACATTTGCTCGCCCCGGGCGAGTGGATTTAACCCCCGGGCGAGTAAATATTGGCCCAAGCAGCACACGTTTGGTACTAGGTGGCAAGTAGATTTTTTTGTGTGGCGAGTAGATTTTTTGGTGATTTGTCAACCACTGCCTATAATATATCATATCCCAAAGATCCATAAAACCCTGGTCGAGCCCCCTGTTCGTCCCATTGTGTCTGGCAGAGGGTCTATCATGTCCAATCTATCAAATTATGTGAACACTTTTTTAGCACTACTCACTGCAGCACTACCCTCTTTTTTGAGGGATAGTATGATGCACTTAATTAACTTTAGGATATTATTTGGGGAAATCATTTTATTTGGGTAACACTAGATGTCACGTCACTGCATACATGCATACACATTCACATGGTATAGAAGCAATCGCATATTTTTTGCACCAGAACGACACTTTATCACAAATTCAGCAACAATGTATTATCAATAGTATTTTATTTATAATTAACCACAATTATTTTTCGTTTGAGGGTCAGTTCTATCTCCAGACCAATGGGTCGGCCATGGGCACTTGCTTCACTCTAAATTATGTGGGGCTCTTTATGGGTCTTTATGGAAAAAGAGTATATATGGGAACCAAGTCAATACAAGGACCATATTAGGTACTACAAAAGATATATTGATGACATTCTAATGATCTGGTCTGGATCTTTGGAAGATCTCAATACATTTATTGGGTATCTCAATTCTAATAATAGAAATATTATGCTTAGTGGTGTTAGTCATATGAATTACATAAATTTCCTTGATCTCAATCTAACTATCATGAAGGATAGGATCACTACAAAAACCTTGAGGTTGATGTCAACTCGTATCTTAACTACCAAAGCAACAATTCCACTAAGTGGCTCAATAACATATTCTACGGGCAATTTCTAAGGGTTCAAAGAAATTGTTCCCAGATGGTTGATTTTGATGAACAGGCAGCTATACTAACCAAAAGATTCACTGACAAGGGGTATAGCCAACAGATTATAGAGAGATCCCTCGATAAAAGTAGGAAAATACAGAGGGATTCGTTACTGACCCCTAACACCACCAAGGCTGTTAAGGATTGCCCACAAGTCCTGTTATTCGTGACAGAGTTTTGTAAACAGGAGACCAAAATCCGCAAAATCATGTACCAACACTGGGATGGGCTTAAAATTGATCCCATTCTTAGGGATACCATCCCAGATAAACCGAAGGTTGCCTTTAGGAAGGTGAAAATCCTTAAACAGATATTGGCACCAAGTGTGCTTAAGAAATGTGATTCAGATGATAAGGTTGATGGGTTTTTGAAGAGACCAGTAGGCAACTACTGTTGTGGCAGATGCACTGTATGCAAGTACATGTCTAAAGACAAAATTATACGTAACCACATCATTGGGAAGGAGTATAAGATAGAACAATTCATTAATTGTTTGACCAGTTTTGTGGTTTACAGTATCTGCTGTCCCTGCAATCTCCTATATATTGGGAAAACTAATCGTCCCCTGAAAATAAGAATAGGGGAACACATTGGTGGGATAAGGAATGCCAAACGCCTAGTGGGAAGTGGCAAGAAAGTCCACAACCTGGCCCAGCACTTTCTAGATTGTCATGATGGTGTATACGATAACCTCGTTTATAGGCGATTGGAAGTAATCCCCAAGGATCCTTGAAGGGGGGACCGGGAACTGCATCTCCTTCAGAGAGAGCAGTTCTGGATTTACACACTCCAGACCAAGTCCCCACCAGGACTGAATGAACTCATTGAGTTAGCGCCCCTTCTTAAATAATATGTTTCCTCCAGACTGTTCCATTGGTTGTTCTTGTCAGCTATTCCCTTATATCATTCAAGGCTTGTTAGGCCATATCTATGAACTACACACTTAATGCTACCATAAATACTAGGACATGGGGATGAACTGTGATACATCAAGCAATTTCCTCATGCCCTAAGGGTTAATTATTGCTGCCATACCCCAGCAAGGGCTAATTATGGTTATATGTATGTGGTTCAATAGCATTAAGATGTATATGTACAGTATATTTAGACTGGATAATGTTATGGACTGATGTGTGCTAGCCAATGAATTACTGAGGACACTCGGCTAATCATGAATTGGCACACTGTATTATATGAAATCATGATCTATCAAGTACGAGTTTGGATGGGCAATTATAGTAATTATGTTGTATATACTATGCACAATTCACATGCATGTGTAACCTGACATTCAGATTGACTACGGGTGCTTTTCTGGGCTTTTTCTGCACATTAAGTTGTGAGTGACCATACAGGATAAGAGTACTCGAAAACTGGTTGTGAACCGATATACTGTATATCTTTTAGGGATTGGTGAAAAAAAGAAATTGTGGAATAATGCCGTATATACATGTATGTGAATATTATGAGGTTGGTAACCTAATACGTGCACAAATGTATATACTCTAAGGTTCATCTTGTTCATAACCACACTGCCACGAATGGGTTAAGTGGGATTCTAATAAGTACACGTTAAGGTGTTATGATTAAATGCTGCCTTTACCTATTCCTAATAGCCGTATTATCAGGAATGTGACCAGTGGGAATTATAATGCAAATATGTACTACATTATTATTATCAGGCATTGCTCATTACCTTTCTTTGAGGTCTGAGAATATGGCTAGGAGATAGTATTACCATAAGGGAATTTAGCCAATCAGATGATTCCGTAAAGGGGACTAGTTTGTATGTCTCTCCACTTGGATCTGAAATGGCAAAGTGACTTTATAGTGATGCAATTGGATACTTATAGGAGTCATAACATGATTACTGTGGCACTCGAACACTCCTGGGGTTACATTTATACACATGCCCTGAGTGAAGTTATGGATATGAGTTCCAGGTAGATGCTATTTAATCAATTTTATGCTACTGTTCATGTATGTGTCAGGATCGGGGCTAGGCTCCGACCCCGGACTGGGCTAGGCGCGTGGACCACCATCTGCGTGCACGTGCCGCGCTACTAACAAGCGGATCCCTGATAGGGAGATGTCGGGTCCTCGCTCCCGTGATGCAACCGTGGGGGACAGCATTGCGGGCGACGCGGTCGCCACGCACAGGCGCCACGCTGCCAGGAATGGAAACACAGCAGGAACCGTCCCCAGGCTCTGTGCCCCAGGATGACACTGGCAACCTACAGCGAACGCTGCCTACGCGCAGACAAGCAAACAAGGGGTGTTCATTCTCTTAATTATTCCTCACCTGCTGTGCACCCCGCTCCTGCCTATCAGTGGACAGTCTAATTCTGCGTACTCTTTACCTTGCAGCTGTGCGCTGCTCCACATTCCTTACTCTGCAGCTGTGTGCCTTCCTCCCATTGGCTGTCTGCCCTTTAAATACCCAGTCAGCCCTCTGCTACATTGCTGAGCATAAACTACTGTCTATGTACCGTGCTTGCTACAAGCTGCTCGTTGCTGTGCTGTGCCATTGCCTGTCTTGCTCTCTTCGTTGTGACCCCAGCTCGTGCCCGGACCTCTCTCTTCTCGTACCCCTGGACCTCGGCTCGCTACTGGACTCCCTCTCTCTCCTCTCCTCGACCACGGCTACAGATCTCGACCACTCTTCTCTCTCCAACCCATGACTACGGCAAGTACTTTGACCTACCCACACTCTCCTACCCTGACCCGGATACACGACCCTGAATCTGCAATCCATACCGGGTCTCGCGGTTGTAGGTCGCCGTTATCTGTATCCCCACCTCAGCCTCGCGGTCCATGTCCTGTTTGTGGTGAGCACCGTTACAGTATGAGACCATGTTTGCTCTTTTTGTTGTTTGTTTTTTGTTGTTGTTTTAGGTGAGGCATTTTATATCTATGTCCAATTCTGTCTTTTTAGTTAAGTATTTTTATTAGATGTAAATTGTGTGATACTGGTTGTGTATTGGGAGGGCACCCACCTGATTAGGATCGGCTCTAAATTGTGAAGGGGATTACTCAGTATAAATACTACCCCCACATGGGCTATTAACTCACCCCTGATGAAGTGTTAGACAACGCGAAACGCGTAGAGGCAAAGAGTTCACACGCACCGTGACATAGGACGCTTGGGACCGTGACGACGGAAGCCTGCAGTCCTCACTCCCTTATGAGGACGCCGTGGATCGCTGCTCTGGTGTTTGCTGCACCTTATACTGAGTGCCGGGACTTTCTTTCAGCTTTCTCCTCTCCCCCCATGTGTGCGGGTCTTCGGTTACCAACAAACAGGACTGAGCCGAGTCTAAACATCTATGTCCCGGTTTTGGGGACAACGGAAGGCGTTTTTTACTAAATTGTAAGTGTAATATTGTATATTTTTTACATAAAGTACTATCTATTTTTATTCAGTATGTCTCTGTACGCTTTTTCTTTTATTTCAGGTTTTCAGGAAGACTGAGCCTCTGATTGAGCCACCTGTGCTGAAGCAGGGATATCCTGAAAACCTGACCTGTTGGTGGCCCTTGAGGACTTGAGTTAGCCCTCTCCTGCTCTACCTACTATGAACATGTGAAGAAATTACCTATGTCGTTTTATACTATATAATTTAATCTATAAGTACCTTTTTAGTTTGTCCATTTAATAACATCGCTAATTATGACAAACCTACATTTGTACAGGACGAATATGCTGTTAAAATGTTGAACTAATAATTAACTGTATTAATGATAGGAATATAGCAAGTCAAGTAAAAGCAATACGAAAATAGCAGGGGTACAAATCTTTGCATCAGTCTTCATGTGTCTGAAAAACAAGGTTTTATTAGAGCAATCATTTTCTTCCCTTTTTCAAACGTGTTATGCTGTTCCAATGTCTAGTTCATTTTCAATAAGGCCGTGCTTTACATAACTTTAACAAAAGTATGCCGAACAAAGAACTATTTGTATGAATGACATAAAAGACTGGATTTTAATTTTCATAAATCTAAAATGCTGGCAGTGATTAGATCAGAGGTAAGTAACAATATCCCACCCATTGCAAAGTAATTTAAAAATGTAATACTTTAATCTGTATACAACAAATCCTTAACTGAAGACAGAGACTGTGTGATCCCATTAATATGAAACACATTTTGTAAAAGAAAAATATCTTAATAATATAAGTGCACATTTTCCCTTATTGTGAATCCACCTGTCAATCACGTTACTAGATGTAAGATTATCCTTCTTTATTTTATTATATTTTATTCCAGCTGTTCTCAGTGGGCTAATTTACCATTATAGGGCATAGTTTGATACCTTTGAATTCAGATGCCTGTTATAATATCTTTATTAAGTCTAAGAACAGTGTTGATTTGAATCAGAAGACGACAGAGTTCACGTCCCATAGTAACTGCTATAAATTGTATTCTAATAAAGTTACAAACTTGTATTATAAGAGAAGTTATGAACTAGCAGCCATTCTACTATTTCGAGACTAGCGCAATGCATTTCCTTTGGGCTGGTTAATATCCATTGGTTAGATTTAATCACATTTTGCACTCTGTAAAGAACTATCCTGTCTATCTGTCCGTCTGCCCGTCTATAGATATATTTGCTATCTTTACTAAACTCTCAATCCCCAGTGCAACTTTTCAAGCAATGACAAAAGTCTTCAAATGGCAGTCTCCGCTCCGATGCTGCATCTTGTAGCCAAGGTAAACACGATGCCCGTGGGCTAGTACAGTGTAAGTTAAGCTCTTTTAGTAGAACAACTGGGGTCACAGGATGTTCCCACGTACTCTATGATTTCCTCTAATACACAGGTAGGATATATGGTTTTATATATGGTTTCCACATTTTAGTTTTTATAATATGGCACACAAACTTTTACCTTGGGGGGGAGGTGAGGCCACTGGTGCCACGCCGGTGCCCTGCACGGATGTATAAGTTGGGCCCAATTTCCGAAGCCAAGCGTCGGGTGGGGAGGCCCAGTCGCAGCAGCTTAGACCCAGAAGCTCAGAAGCCAGATGCACAAGTTGGGCCCGACCTCTGGCCGGACCCAACTTCCTGCTCCAACTGGGCCCCTGCAACCACATGGCTCGGGACAGTTGTCCCAGCTCTTCCACTGTTGGTGGCCCTGTGTCCAGGCACTAAAATACGGGACAATTACACGTCCCGACAGACCTTTCCAGGACAATGTAATGGAGGGACAATCCAGTATATACTGGACATCTGGCAACCCTAGTTTTAGATCTCACGCACTGATGTCTACTTTCTCTTGTTGTTATATATGTCCTCTAGTCTACACTATCAACTGTAGTGGAGTTTTTCTTTGCCCTAAGATCTTTCCCTCCCAATACTGCAAAACGTTTTTCTTTTCCTCTATCTTTTACCAGACTGCCCTTTGCTTGCCTGTTGTTTTGTGCTGCAAGTTGCGTCCTACTGCGAAAACCCACTACATACACATACCTGTACATGCAGGAAAGAGTATGCAATCATTCACACAAGCTGATGTTCTATGGCTGATCCACAGTGAATCTAAAGGAGTTGTTTTTGTCAGCCAGGAAGCCAGGAATGATCTAGCGCATGATACAGAAAGACTAGAAATGCAGTAATGAGGTAGCAATCCATGCTAAATATTTAAAATAAGCAAATCCCTTCCCGGTGTTTACAAACTAACCTTAAAGAAAGCATTTTATCTGTTGGCCAAATACCGCACTACATGCAAACTCTTTGACAAATCTGTCTGTAAAAATAGAAAGTAGCAGCTGTCTTAGGCAGATACGACAGGCGGTTTCACGAGCAGGTACAGTGACGATGACAGAATCTGCGTTGACAAAGAAAACAGCCTTGTCGTCGTCACAGAAACCTTTAAAATGAATCCCAAAATCTCAACACATGTCACCATCCTCAAGATTACAAAACCCGGGCCCTGCTTTTGTGACATTTATTTCAGTATATGGGCTAATGAGTGAAATATACACCTAGAAGATACTAGTTAGTAAAAAAGCAACAGCACGGTGTGAATATGCAGTCTCACATCATTCAAAAACAGACAGTGTTTCTGTTTATTTCGGTAAAAAAAAACATAACAATGCAAATATTCCAGCTGTAATACAGCTCATGTCTGATCTACAGTCTGGAAACGTGCATTACTCCCTAAAGTGGTAGAGAACCCCACTGATGAAGTGCTGCCCTCCCAAATCTATAAGGCAACAAAGGTAATGTCCCCAGCACTCTTGAGAATAAACTGAAAGAAAAAAAAATACACACACACACACGATATTGACACTGACCTAGGGAAAATCTATGTAAACACAAGCCAAGAAATGGCAAAAATGGGAGGGGAGGGAGGTAAGGGGAAACAAGGAATACACAAGGGGAATTGGGTACAAACAATAACCTGCCTAACGGCAAAATAAGGGAGTAAGTGTGGTGGAGCAAAAGAGGGGCAACGTTTCGGGGCTGACTACCCCTTCCATAGGCCCGTTCCCACAGAACACAGAAGCGTCACTCCTGATGAAGCCTATCAGGTGGTGAAACGCGCAGAGTGGGAGTTGCCAAGATACCAGACCTCAGCAAGCACTCAAAGGCGCGTTAGAAAGCTCTGAGCCTAAAACGGAAGTGACGCGACAGAGCCCACAGAGACACCGGCAAGGATGTCAGCAGCTGGGGAGATCCCCCAGTCCATCGGCGTCACTGAGGGGACGGGGGCGGTGAGGAGACTAACCAACCACAATGTCATTATTATTGTGAATATGCTTTTTATATTCGTACACTTTGTAAGTACGTTTCTTATTCTTTTCTAATATAAAGTTTTGTGCAAACAGACCTGCGCTGTGGTATACTCTCTTCTACACCGAGGTGCTCCCCGGAAACCCACTCATGCAAGTTTGCCCCAGTTTTGGAGTTGCGATTTAAAAACCCACTGCACTGTGAGTAGGCATTTTCTATACGAGCCAAGGCTCCAAATATTCACTTATTTATCAAGGCACCTACACTTAGAATATGTTTCTTCTTTTTGTCGACTCTCTCCTATGCTCCCCCTGGACTTTGAGGAACATTTCAGCACTTTGGGACCAGCGAAGACCGTCCCTACCAGAGGTTTGGAGCAGGGATTTGCAACTTTAGTAATTTTTCACCAATTGTCGCCTAGTTTTTCACCAATTGTCACTTTTTAATTCATGCACACATATTTTGTGACTTAAAATAATTTCTCTTATATAGTGTTGAGTACATTCACTTTCTATCACTATTTTCACTGAAAATACTGAATATTATCTGTGTAAGCGCTTAATTGGTCACTATTGGTTCAAATTTACTTTCATTAAAACATGTTCCCTTTGGGTATGGAAAAACATGTTTATTTCTAAATAGGAATTGAATGTGACAATTAGATTAAGATTTTTCAGCCACTAACTTGTAGATTCTGAAAAGAGAGAAGTTTGTATCTTGTGACAGTTGGACGGATGAAACAAAAGGGGAAACAGCTTGACATGTGTAATACTGAAGGGGAAATGGGGAAGCAATTTGGTATGTCTAATACTGTCTTATTTGAATTGGTCTGACTTCTGTCTGAATGAAATGTAACATGAGCTCCTGCTTGCATATGGTATTCAGTGGGCAGTATATTCAAAGCATATTAGAAAGTGAAATGCTCTCTAAATGAGAACGTATGCCTGCTTCTTCTTTCTCACGTACCATCTGCTCCACTGAATGGAACCGTTTGTTTTAGCCCTTTCATTGCTTGTGGATATAAAAATAGTTGAACCAGGGTTTCTTTTGGCAATACGATGAATATATATATATATATGCTTGGCAATAGAAGCAAAACTATGGATTTCAATATTTACAACATTCAATCTGTGAAAAACGTAGAAAATGTGTTTTATATTGTGTTTTTGGTATATTGGTTGGAAGGAGACGTGGAGAGCACCCTGCCTACAGGTACCTACCGCTCTTTGGACTTGTGTCAAAGGTTGGTAAGAGTCCTAGCCTTCCAGCCCTGAGATAGGAAATGCTGAAGTGTTATTGAGTTTCCTACATGGCGTTAGGCCTGGTTTCTGTTTAAAGCTGCTGGCTAATAAATCCGACATTCATTTCTCCTAAAACCGTCTCCGGTGTTTTACCCTCTGCGCACATCTCCTACCGTCTCCCAGCCTGCCCTGTTATAGGGGATGGATCCCACAAGAACATGGCGAGTTGGGAGGCAGTGCTGGGAGCGTTTCAGTGGCAAACGTTGGGCATGGTTCTGCACCTCTCTTCCTCCCCGTCTTTTCCGGAGAGTTGCTTATAGATGCATTATAATGCGTAGCTACTCCGGCAGGTCTACATTTATTTCTGGTAGCAAAAGAACTGAGGAACTTGTGACTCTCCGAGCTGGTTGACCGTGTTGAATCTGACAGTAGAGTCAATGGCTGGGTCCAATCTCAGATGAAAGAAAAATAGTCCACCTCTGAAAATGTTTAAACATATTCCAGGTGTAGCCAATCTAGTAGCAGGCAAATTATCTCATTTTCAATGAGAAGCATTTTTGAAACAAGCACCACAGGAAGACAGACAAGGGCGCAGTTACCCCAATTCCTGGGATGGGATTTCATGTTAATGCAATGGGTAATTTTGCATAAAAAATCATATCCCACAGTACATGGGCAGCTTATGTCAGTGCCTGGAACAGCTGGTACAATTTCAAAAGTCAATTTGTAGAAATGGATGATAATCTGAGACCAGGCATTCCAGTATGTTTTATTGTTAATATGATACAGGAAAGGCTATTAGTTTCGTCTATTTTCAGGAAATTGGTGGGTATTTCCTTTTTTTCTTTGGTCTAAATCCTTTCTGGTTAAGCATCTGCTGAATGGTTAATCTAAAGGGAAAACAGCAGTCGATGTAAGAACACCGGTAACGCCAAATTTAGTGCTCAAAAAGTCATAGTTTTTCAGAATTTCAATGTATCCTGTTCAAAGCAGTTCTTTCTATGGCTGGCTGTCTGTGCTGCACTGAGTAAGCGAATTAGTATCGGCGAGTAAGTTTTGCCCGAGGGGTCTATTCTCACCAGAGGTGGAGGTAACAGAGGAGGCAGTACACATATTTATCAGATGCTCAGAAACAGATCAAGCAGGGAGAGCAGCGTGGTTACATTTTGGGGCCTTACAAGGTAGTGAGCTATGTCCGGTAATAACATCATTTGTTTTACAAATTAGACCTAAAGTACAAGCCCCCTATTTGTGCAGGCAGATGGTTCCTTGTTAACTACATTTAAAGGTATCTATGTGTTCAGGGAACTGGGAGTTGTGGATGGTGGATACTGCTCATGCTTTTCGTATAGAAGCTGTACTTCTGTGGCTGAACGAATTTGTCCGGTAGGAGTCTGATCGATTCAGATTATATGTTAGACCTGATCTGGCACAGAAATAACGAATGTTTATATTGTTTGATCTTATGTGTTGCACTTACAGTATTGTACTGTAACCCCCTATGTGATACAAGCAA
Source organism: Ascaphus truei (assembly GCF_040206685.1). Classification (NCBI taxonomy): domain Eukaryota; kingdom Metazoa; phylum Chordata; class Amphibia; order Anura; family Ascaphidae; genus Ascaphus; species Ascaphus truei. Next base: position 3,824,861 of record NC_134501.1, read on the forward strand.
CACACTCCCACTGCCCCTGGCAGGTTCCTCCCCAGTGTGCTATGGACATGTGACTGATGAAGGACATAAGAGCGGCCAGTAACAAAGATTGCGGAAGAGGTGGGACTAAGAGGGAGAGGAGCCTTTAAAAGGGGCGGGCATGACACATGTGAGTCAAATCTACATGAGCCTGAATACCTTCAGGCTTGACCGAAAGTGACCCAAGGCCAGTCCCCTTGATAGAGCAGAGAATTGCCAGAGTGAGGGCAATACATTGTGGCAACAGGCCAAGCGGATCCACGCCGGGAAGCTGCACGGAGGATCGAGGGCTGTCAGACGGGACCCTCAGCGGCTGCAATTAAAGTGGTACTGATGCACCTTTGTGAAGTACAGGCCTTCAACACTTTAGTGCATTAGGAGTTCCCATGGTGTGCCGGCATCATTACATAGGCCCATATACCCAGGATTGGGTGACCCACTCTCAACTGACACTGGCACAGACCTGCTCAGCGCTATTGTGAGGTATTGTGATATATGCTGTATTATGAGTATAGTGATCCTTTGCTGAGATTCTTAAGACTGGGTAATGGTTATATAAAATCAGTAATATCACACACGCTATGTACTTATTTCCCGCGTCTGACTGTAAGCCACATGTAGCATATCGAGCAGCAGTAAAAGACTCAGGCCACCACCTCCACACCAGGTGAGCCTGGGGCCTAGAAATAAGAGGCCCCTCGAAGACTGAGCCATTGATTGAGCCACCTGTGCTGAAGCAGGGATATCCTTAAAACCTGACCTGTTGGTGGCCCTTGATGACTGGAGTTGGCCGCCCCCTGATGTAAGTTTTGAGGTTTAATAAAACGTCCTGCTGCCTTATATCCATGTCTTGTGTGCGTTCTAGAAACACAATTTAGTGCCATAAAGGAAGGTTTGTGCCCCATACAGTTCCCGTGAATCTGGAAGAATGATTCACAACTGATCATTGTGTGTTTCCCTACTAGCAAGCCCTAATGCTGTCTTACGCGCGGATATAAGGTGTGCCTGTCGTCCGAGGGATCGGTGGTCTGTGATCCACAGCGACGGCGAGGAGTGGTGGAGGCGTGGACGTGATGTCATGTGAGCGGTTCACCCTCATTGGCTGAACCGCTCACATGACTCGGCCGTCGTGTGACAAAAAAAAAAATTGTCTTGTGAAAAACCTGCCACGCGTCGCGCTTCATCGTGCGCTCTATGGCTGCCTCATTGAGGTGCGGCCTTTTTTTCGTGCTGCATGCGATTACGCGCAGTATGGATGCGGCCTTACCTTCAGTATTGTAAGCTTCGCCAACCTGGCCTCACCACACCCAGACAATCTTTTCAAAAGGCTGCTGTTCGAGTGATATCTTCTGTATCAAGCTCTGCTGGTTTCTCAACACATACACTAAAAATAACATTTCTCTCCTATATAGCGATGACAGTGTGCTCCGCACTCACCGCATGGAAAACTAATTGAGAACTGGCATAGCCTAGTTTGTAAAGGATTTAGAATATAAACCCGGCTTGTATAGCCTAAAATGTTCACTTGCTTGCCCTTTAACTCCAGGTGTTTGTATCATGCCTATCTCATAGTGCTGGCTGTCTAGTGGCAAAACATAATTGGCAGACGGTGACATCCCTGTCTGCAAGTGTCTCTCTAAATTGAGCATATTTCAGCCTTTATCTGGTGACGGCTGATACCTGAGAGGAGCCCAGGGCCATCTCAAAGGGCTTGTAGTGGCTAATTGTGCCTGTTAGGACTAGCAATTAGCTGGGGATCTTTTGACTAGGTAGCTCCGACACCCACTAGCTTTCAGCCCTTTTCCCTTCCTTTCAGATAACTTCCTGTGCCTAATAGAGGAGACAAGGGACAGGTAGATAAGGGCACAACCATACTCTACAATAAAGACACGTGAAATATAAACATGTAGCCTCTGCCGGGACTGAGTATTGTACACACTGCCCCTTACAGAAACTCTGCAGTTCAGTTGTATGCATGATTCATTAGTACTTTTAAAAATTAATATCTCTTTTGTTTGTAAGAGTTAGCTTTAAGAGAACAATGCAAAGCTAATTAAGAGGAGGTCATCGCCAGGATCACTGGAATGCAGTGTGGTTGGTTACCATGGTGTAAGTACCCGTTTCATTGGAAACCTGGACAGATGCAGAACGTCAGTGAATTAAGATAATAAATCTGCTCCATAGAATAAAAAAAAAAACTTTCGTTTGCCAGTTAATTAAGACTAATAGGACCTGAAAACTGCATGTGTGTGGCGGGTGATTTGTTACTTTTTATAAATATAAATGTAATTATTATTTGAAAAATGATGTCTGCTGCATGCAATATATTTGTATTGGACATCGACAAAAAATAGAAATCTTATGTAGATTTTGCGATGGGATCCTTTTGACGATGTAATCTTTGGGTCGTAGTGAAGCATCTGTACCATATTTTTGTATTATGTATTGAAGCCAAGTAGGTTTAGTAAAATGATCACAGTCTGCAAGCAATCCAGTATCTTTAAACCGGTCATTTGAAATAATTCACTGTGTGTTAAAGAGAAATGCTTTGTCGCCACTATAATGGGCATGAAGATTTTGTTGAGTTGCTAACACTGAGTGGAGTTCATACACAGAACTTGTATATGTATAAATATTTATTTGATCATGTGAAATAATACAATACTAGAGTGTTACCTAAAGAGGATCCCCTGTGAGGTTTGCAAGCTTACACAGTATAAACTATTTGTCTTTCCAAAAATAGCAAAGGCAACAAATACATCTATTAATCTCTTTCTTTGACAAAAGATTGACTACATTTTTACATGGAAAAGTTATGTTGAAAATAGATGCGATTATTTTATCAAATGCTTTGTACACGATTAATGAAACCCTCTCAATCCATATGTGTCTAGGTAAAGGCTGGGTGAGCACTCCTACCAGAAATCAATGGGTATCCTTTAATAACGATGCTGTTACTTAACGTTAGACGGAATGTGCAACATGACCTTTTGAGTTTAAAAACTACAAAATGTCACACAATTCTGGTACTGTAATTCTCTGGATTGGGGGAGTAAGTAACAGCAGGAACAGATGTCATTATTTGGCACAATGTCGGACGAAAGGCACAGAATGTCCTCCTATAGCTCTCTTTCTTCCCTTTCACACTGGGAGGTAAACCAGACGCACAATAGGATTATCTTCTTAGTTTTAACACAAACGGATTCAAAAGATATCTAAAAATCGAGTCATTATAACGCTCAGCGAGAATATTAGCCACAAATATTCCCAGTCACATGTTAGTAAGGTGATAAAGGATTCTTTGGGCAAGGTGTTGGAAACTATATGATGCAGAGGTTTGGGGCAAAAGATGTGCAAAGTTTTCAGCAAAATCTGCGAAACAATGTAAAATTAGCCGTTTTTTCACTGCATACAAAAAATGGAACTTTTTTTAGTTTGCAATCAGTTCAACAAATAGAAATCGCCACCGGCTGAAATATGGGTTGAGATACAGTAGAGAGGGCGCTATGTAGTAAAGTATCAGTTGACTTCTAAACCTCCCATTCCGCTCATCTATGCAACACGCAGAGAGATACTTGGGGAATAAGCTCATTTAAATATGCAATAAGCTACTCTATATATGCAAGAAGCCCTGTTTCCCAGGAATCTTTCCAAGGGTATCTCGCTACTTGTTTGATTGTTTTGATTGGTGTTTTGGGAAATATGTTCGCCAGTGTGTCCTCACTAATAGAGAAGGGCAAATATGTTCAAATTTGGCCCGAAAATATTTTGCAGAATTTTGTTAATATTCGCTTCATCTGCGAAAATTTGCCTGCAAATATTTTTTTGTTGTTGTGGCGAATGTATGCAATTCCACCAGTGGCCACTATTTGCACTTTCTGTGTGAAACGCGTTGGAGGTTAGCCAGCACCACTTTTCTTCATGTTTTTTATTCCTAAAATACCTTTTTTGGTCACCACGTCCTTGTTGACTCATTCTCGGCTGTGCACCAGTTGTTCCTGATTGGATTTCCCCCGGCTACTTTCCCTTGCCTGGGATCACGCCCGACAGGCGTCGCCCGGAGCGGACAGTGAGTACTATCAGCATGATCAACATGATTGTGCTTTAGAACAAGTTACCGGATCTTCATAGTGTACACAACTCACTGCATAGCGGTACGGCTGACAGCGCTGGTTGGTCCGTTCTTGCGGGACGCCTGCAGCGGTCTCCCTCCTTTGAGCAGTTGTTACAACACTTGCTATATCTCTATACATTGTTACCACGGGTCCGCATCTACCTTCATTGATCCCTGTTGATATACTAAGGACATTTGAAATTGCTATACTGTTCATCATTCTCTATTGTGTGGTCTTTGAGCACCATTTTTTTAACCCATTCCTACCCATTCACTTCACATGTTGTCTAAAGGTGTGTTTGAGGGGATATATTCAGCAGTTGGTCCTCTCTTGAAACGTAGTCCAGAAAGGGTATGGTGCTCAGGGACAAAGAAGGCGTGTATGTGTAATGAATGTACTGATATCTCATCACGACGTTCCTATGAGGAAGTGCAGTCACATGTACATAAAGGCATGTGTACAGAAGCGAATGCCTGCCTGGAGCCATCCAATTACTAAATACAATGAAGGCTAACACGTCCAGCGTCCGGAAAGAGCAGCGTTTAAGACTTACTCAATCATCCAAGTCTTCCCCCAGCCTTATAATGAGACTGGGTAAATAGTGGAATAATCAAAACAAACTCACTCACATGTTGAGGAGTTATGACCGTTCGTTCAGCGGATCCTCAGGTTTCCGGATGTAAACCCGCCAGGTGAAGAAGCAAGAAATTGAGATAAAAGTGCAGAAATCCTGGACTAGGACTATCCCCGTTCCCCACATGTCAGCGTCTGGGCCAATTGATTGTGCAAGTAGTAGCTACCGGCGGAGTTATATACATTTGCACGAATGTTTAATGTCGGCAAATCGATTTCCCATCATTAATTCCCAGAATATTCGCGTGTGAAACCCCCCCCCCCCCCGAACCCCCATATTTGCAGTAAATTCAAATGTTGGCAAATAATTTCCCTTATTTCTACTCCTTACTCTACGAAGCACTGAGCATACTGCAGCACCATACAAGATATGATTAGAATTGATACTGAAGCCCATGTATGTACAGTACTTCCTAATTAATGATAGCGTTGGAAAAATCTTGCACAGAGTAGCAAATTAAAGCTCGATACGTGAACAAAGATGTCATATTTAGTATACACACCTCTCAAAGGAAGTTTCAGCTGCTAGAAATTGGTTTTGCAAAACCGCTTCACTTTGTTCACAGCTCTCAGTGACAGTACAGAACATGTCGTCGTGATCAGGATACGTTCAATAAAGATGTTGGCTTTACAAGATTAAAGAGCAACCATTAGAACAAATGTGGAATGATGAAGATATTACAGCAAAATAGTACATTGTGTGATAGTTACTGCTACAAAGTGTGATGGGGAGGGTGGGGCAGTGGGTGCTGTACAGAAGAGACAGCCGGCGATTCATTAAACTCCGTTAATTTGGGTAACATAAGCAGAAAATTCATTGTGGAGGGGGAGGGTGCAAGGCTGGATGTTCGCCTTGGGTGCCAAATACCCTTGCACCGGTCCTGCAGAGAGCATTCAATGTTCTCACAAAGATTCCCTGAGCATGCGCACGTGTCCCGAATCATGCAGTGGGTGCGCTTTTTATATGAAGTTTCTTGGGTGCTCACTGTTACTGATTAGCGTACAGATGGGAACCTGCTTAAGGCTACGGTTATAGAGATGGCGACGCGACGGTGACGTCATGCCGCGGTCGCTGGAAAAATCAAATTGAGATGACTTCCAGCGATCGCGACCAAGCCGTCGTGTCGCGCTTACTATAAGCGCACGCGATGGCGGCAATGCATTTGTTTTGACGCGACTAGACCTTGGAAGAGACCAACAGAGGCTTCTTCTTCAATTCAATCTCAAGAACAGCAACCTCATGGTCTGGCACTGTGAGCCGTCGGCTTCATCCCCCCAAAAAAGAGTGGTGAGTGAATGGAGAAAATTGCTACTACAAAGCTTAATGCTAGGTCCCCGGAGGCCACAGCTGCACGCGTGGCAGCGTGCGAGCCGCACACAAGGCACAGCCCTCGATGGGGTAGGCTCCAGTCTGCGTGTGGGCGTGCACCTTGGCTGAAAGACAAGATTTTTGTCTTTCGAAGGGGCGGCCGAGCATTGGGCACGGCGGCGGTTCAGCCAATGGGGCGAACCAGCCGAGTGACGTCATGGCCACCCCCCCCCCCCTCCTGTTGGATCTCCTGTTTTTCAGTGCAAGCACAACCGCAGACAACAGGTGGCGGCTGAAATGGGTGCACGTGCCGCCAGACTCTCCGGCGCGCGTGCAGCTGTGACCGCTGGGGCTGTAGACAAAGGCCTCGGGCATGGTCAGTGCTTACACGCTGACCCATGCTGAGGCGCGCTGGTGCTTACCAGTGAGCCCTTGCAGCCGCAATGAGAGCGGCTTTAGCAGGGGCTCGCGCACGCTTCCGCAAGTGTGCGGAAGCGTGGGTCTTATTAGAATTTTAGATTCAAGCGCCCAATGAGGGCAAACCAGCTCCGCGACGTCACTGGCCCGCCCCCCCGACACGCCCCCGGACGGCGAGCTAACCAAGGCCAGGGAAAGCACCCGCTTTCCCTCAGCCTCAGCGCGCCTCCGTATGGCTGCTGCAACCCTGGACGCAGCCTTAGGCCTGGGACATAGAGGGTTCAGCCACGCTGAGCCGCACTCCTGCTCTGCCTCGCCTGCTGAAAATTGAGCTTTTTTCTGTCCTTGCAGGCGAGGCAGTGAGCGCGCTCTGGGGGCGGGGCAAAGGCGGGGCGGAGGCGTGCCAGGAGGCGGAGCGAGAGGTGGGCCTAGTCCCCCGCTCCCACTGCATGGGAGCGGTCACGTGACCGTTCCTCCGCTTCCCCGAGCGGCAAATTTGAAACCTGCCTGTCTCGGCAAAGTTTCTGAGCCTCCGCACGTATCAGCGCGCATGCGGAGGGGGCAACTATAGCCGCGCTGATGACAAATGCAGGGGCTTTGTGCATCTGCTCAGCGCGGCTCAGCCCGCCTCAGCGAGCTTAAACTTACTATGTCACAGGCCTTAGGCGGCAGCAGCTGCTATAGCCAAGCATTGGCTGATCAAAAGCTAACATTGTTTTCAGATCAAATCAGCTTTGATTGCATTTAATCAACACATTCGCTCACCTAATAAATATGCAGTTACACCACTGCAGAGAAATGGTAAGATAGATATCTAGGCCCTTATTCTGTTAACTGCAATAGTGCCAATATGGCGCTGTCGCACGGAAAGCCCTATTAAATTGCAGGGGTTATTCCGTGAGATAGCGCTGGACCGACGCTTACAGAATAAGGGCCTTAGGGTATTAAGCTACATCAGATTAGAATGATCTGAGGGTTAATCATTAGACTATGAGTCATAGACGCTGTGTTTCCTACAAGCAGAGGTTTAACGCGGCCTCCATAGTTCATGCTAGCAAAAGCCAGGGTAACAAAGAGATGCAGGATGCAGCCAGGCTAACAAAAATACAGAATCAATGCGCAGCAAAATGCCATTTCTTTTTATATCCCTATTCCTTATTCTCCTGACATAAAAGTCATATACTTAACTACCAGAAGACCTGTGCCGTTAGGGAAAAAAACACACACAAAAGAAGCAAAATCCAGGGATAATATCTACTCGGACATCAGAATAAGTGCTTGTATTTCTTAGGACGTCTCTGTCGTTTTTTAAGGAGTTGGCGCAGGTAATTAATTACATTAATGAAACCAACAGCTTAGGCCGATGAGATGTTTTCTTAACTTTTTTATTTTTTATATGTGATCATGTTTTGTGGATCTGGTGGCATAAAATGTACAAATTAAGCGCAGCGGTGATGGGAAATACAGATAAGTTATACTCATCTAAAATAAATAAGCCGACGGAGACACTTCTGTGCTGCTATAAAAAGATTACATATGTTTCATGCAGGTTTTCTTAGGGCAGAAGACAGAGTTTAGTAAACTCTGAGGCTGCTGGAGTTGCCCATATGGGAAGGCGGTCTTTCACTGATGATTCTGCAGACAGAAATTGCCCATCTGCACTGTTTGCAGGTGTTTTGAATGATTATATTATTAGCTCTGTCTGTTCAACTTTGCTTTTTTATGGTGGCTTTAGTATTGCAGTAAATAAAAAAAGAAATATATAAGCAGCCATCTGGATCCCTGTTTTTTTTGTTTTTTTTACTAGCAGTCTTTGTGAAGGAAGGAAAGAATAGTAAAATAATGTAGTTTGCATAGAAGCTGCCAATGCACATGTAAATAGCCAAAGCGTTGCAATGTTTGTGACTGCAATTACCAGATTTGCTGCAGTAGGGCCACGCCATTTGCAGGGATTCGTCCTACATTTATTCCAGATCACTGTCCTACTTTGTCAGATGTGATGTTTGATTAGTTATGCACATGTAACTATGTAACTATATGCATATGTAACTAACTATGCATATGTAACTATGCATATGTAACTAACTATGCATATGTAACTAACTATGCATATGTAACTAACTATGCATATGTAACTAACTATGCATATGTAACTATGCATATGTAACTATGCATATGTAACTATGCATATGTAACTAACTATGCATATGTAACTAACTATGCATATGTAACTATGCATATGTAATATGCATAAATATTTTCCTTTTGAAGTCCCCTTCTAATTTTAAGAACCAGTGAAGTACAGATTTACAGTAGCAAGACGTACTGTCCTCTGTACCGTGGTCATTAAGGGTGGGTTGGAGTTTTTTTTTATATATATATTTTGTTTAATAAAGTCTTTAAAAATGTATTGTGCAGTTAAAATTACAACAATATAACAACATACATTACAAACCAATCATTTATAACTTAACTACCACATAACCATAACCCACTAACCCTCCGATACCCTTAAATTACTAAACACTCAGGTTCTCTTTGCTCTTCTTGTGCTTGATAGGAGTACAATGAACTGCCATTGTCAGTGTTCCAGTCTATATGATTCCATACGGGAAGTAATGAAGCTCCGCTGTTATTTATCTGATAGTGGCATTGGTTTTGTTTGTGTGATGGGGGCACAATGTTACCCCAGCGTCTCATGCTTGCACATTTTTAATCTGTGCCTGTACTGGAACGTGCTGGACACTTGTTGTACTGGTTTTCGGATACTTTCAAGGACAATAGCGGCATTGTTGCCTTTACCAATCTTTTTGGCTATTGTGCAGTTATTTAAGTGATTACAAACTTGCTATTACAGTATGAGTAGTCCAACTCTTATCCCCCCACCCCCAACCCATTGTGTTGTGCTTCAGAGGACCGAGCTGCGGGTGTATCTTAATGGGGGGAAAAAATGCAGATTAAGCAAACGAAAGCTGGCCTTTCCAAACGATTGCTTGACTGGTCAAGTTGCACACATCTTGCATTACACAGCTTTCCGGATAGTAGCTTTAAATGACTGCATTTGTGCAGCCCCAAAATGTTTGTTCTGTTCTTGAACCACACACCTCTATAGTTTTATAAAAGTAAGAATACTGATCTAAGTCTCTTTCCACTCCCTCGCCAGGCACTGCAGCAGCATTAAGCATGAAGTTTGGGAATGCCCGCAGCCCTCGCCCTGCACGTCCCTTCCTGAGCTAGGTGTGAAAGAAACATTGCATACTACAGTATATGTTACTGGCACTACAGTATTAGTAGTAGTCACCAAAAACACCTTAATAAGTCTCTCTCAGTGGCTCCCCTCTCAGCTTTTCAGCCTACGTTGTCCAACCTACCCTTTCCCTATCACACCTATTATATTGTGCTTCAGAGAACCGAGTCGCGAATGTAGCTAAATACAAACAAAAAAAACACAATTTGGGGATTAAGCAAAAAGAATACTGATCTCAGTCTTTTCTTGCCAGTCACTGCAACATCATGAAATATGGGAACGCGCCCCATGCCCTCCTCCTGAGCGTCGATGCCTGAGCTGGGTGTGACTTTTCCTTGACTTGCGTAATAATTGTGTAACCAAATGTTTTAATACATTGTTGCAATACACTGTACAGAGCCATTACTCCGTCATTACTCTGCTTGTGGTTTGGGTGATTAGTAATACGTCAGAATAAAATTGAAAGTACTGGCTCATTTCCCTCAGTTGGTCTTTTCTTACCAAAGGTGCAAAACCTGAGTAAGCCATTCACACCCGATCAGTTGTTCATACTAGTCAGCTGTTTCCGAACTCCTGCCTGTTCAGAGTACCGGACCCATGTGAGATCTTTAAGCATATAAACTTGATAATGGTACATTACAATAGAATGGACAACATCATTTTTTTTATTACAACTGACGCGGTAGAATAATAATTTTCAATACATTCAATTATTACTATTACATCCCTATTGCCATCCCATTTCTTTCAATAACCACCAGTAACACCTTTTTTATGGTTGATGCAGTTGTTTGCATGTTTCTACTCTTAGACATTCCAGTAATTATTTATCCCCTTCACTAGTTCATCTTTGTTAGCAGGCTTCAAATGCTCGCGCAGATGATGCTTTAATGCTTTGATGGTGTTCAAATCGGAGAATTGTGAGGACTTCAGAGATGCATATCTCCTAACTTCACTGCCTCAACATCACGGCTGAGATTTTAGGTTGTTTTCCCTACACCTCTACAAGGATGGCTGTCATTCCCACTCACTCTTTGCCTGTGCAAGGTTCTCCATACCTTGTTCCTGTCTGAATCCCTACATTGTTCCTGTCAGTAGCCCTCTCCTCATACACATAATACCCCCCTCTCCTCATACACATAATACCGCCCTCTCCTCATACACATAATACCGCCCTCTCCTCATACGCATAATACCGCCCTCTCCTCATACGCATAATACCGCCCTCTCCTCATACGCATAATACCGCCCTCTCCTCATACGCATAATACCGGCCTCTCCTCATACACATAATACCACCCTCTCCTCAATGCACACAATATCCCCTCTCATCAATACACATAATACCCCCATCAATACACAATACGCTTTTTTCAAAACACTTAATACCCCCTCCCCCAACACACAAAATACCCCTCCAACACAAAACACCCCCCCTGCAGCACAAAAAATATTACTCCAACACAAAATGCACCCCCGCTGCGGCGTACACAAAATGGCACCCCTTGCCATGCACACAAACTGGCACCCCCCACAGCACACACAAAATGACATCCCCTTCCACCTCACAAAATGACACCCCCCACAGCACACACAAAATGGTACCCCCCCTGCAGCACACACAAAATGGCACCCACCCCTGCAGTACACACAAAATGGCAACCCCCCTGCAGCACACCCAACATAGCACCCCCCCTGCAGCACCAGCACATACAAAACAGAACCTCAGAATCAGCCCCTGGGAAATAGAATCCCCTCCCCCCAAAATAACCAGATTTCTCCCCACTCCCCCCACAAAACAGGGAGGTTACACTGCTGCGGCTGTTTGGTTCATGGAGGCAACAAATAGAGGCAGCAAATAGAGGCCTGGGAATGAGGTCCCCCTGCACCTGGATTAAGAGGTACAGTAACACAGACACACAGGCACCCCACCTTAGTGGATGGCCGCACTGTCTCCTGCGCTTGGCTGCTGCCCTCTCCACGCACAGGCAACTGCACAGCGTGTTCAAAAAGGATTGTAACATTGTTGCAGCACTGGCAGTTGCTTGTATTAGGCCCCGCCCATTCAGACATCTCCTCCAATCCAGGTTTGTGGGAGGCGGCAGGTGACGTCAAGAAGCAGCCGGGAACATCTGCCGCCCCCAAATTCTGCCGCCCTGGGCCCCAAATGCCCGACCCCCCCAAAAATGGCCCCTAAATGATGTACTGGCTGACCATTGGACAGAGCTTCTCACTTCTACGCTGTGCAGACTCGTACAGATCGAGAGCGCCACGTGGGTGGAAAAGGACAGGAGGAGGAGGCTGACATGGCGGCGAGCGAGCATGAAGAAGAAGGTAGGGACTATCACCCTCTGCCCCCCATGTGTTACCCACTGCCCCCCACGTGTTACCCACTGCCCCCCACGTGTTACCCACTGTCCCCTCTCCCACTTGTACTCTGCCAGTGTGTAGTGCGGTCTGCAACCTTTTTGTATTCTGTCAGCTCTTATTCAGATCACATTTTTTCTTACATTTTATGCCAGTCTGTTTAATTTAACAAAATCCTATAAAACTAAGATTTCCTCTTAATAATTCAGGAAGGCAGTCACTGCTGTTGACTAGAAAGCAAACAAACATTTTATTTTGAATCCTACTACAGTACATGGATTTAAACCACATACTAGGTCTCTGTGCATCAAGGTAAAAAATATGCTTTGACACATGGTAATTTTAAAAAGAAAATTCTGTTCTGATACAGTATGTTGAATGCAAGAAGCTTGTCAAACAAGTTTTCTTCTTTTACAACTGACACAGATTGTGATCCAAGAAGATATACTTGATATCAGGCTTGGCATAGTTTTTTGATACTGTAATAAGGGGGAAATTACAGTCTAAAGAATGGAACTGTATGTTTTATTTATATACTGTATGTGTTTATATTTATCAGTATGATTCAAGTTTGTCCTCTATAACTTCCACACATACAGTATTTGCTTAGTTAAACTCAATTTCAAATATCCAGGGAGAAAAGTGAAAAGTGGTAAACCCAACCTATGACTTTTCAATATGACTTCCTATTAATTTCTGTATAAACTACTACACAATTCTCCTCCTTACTTTTAAGGTTGTACACTCATCTGCACCTCCATATATCTCAACTCTGATCTCTCGTTACACACTGTAAGAGGGACTTATCACTGTTGAGAAAAACGGTCTCTAAATCCAGTAGTGTGCTGGTTAATTGCACAGGCAATCAACCAGACTGCACCTGGTTGATTAAGACTGCATTAGAAAAAGCCTTTTCTGAGAAACAGGAAGGAGATTTCCTTAGCCCACAACTAGGGCTGACCAGAGGAACAGATGTCTTGAGCTGCAGAAGGACTGTATGCTGTATGCTGACAGCAAGACAAGGGGGCCAGACCTATATACCAGGACACAGACATTGCCATACACACAAGGGTGCGGACCCAGGAGAGCAGAGAGGCCTTCCCCTACACCAAATAGATAAGAGACTTTCTTCTTGGACTGTTGTATATCTATATACCTATATATATATATATATATATATTACAGTGCTCGACAAACCCGGTCGCCAACTCGCCAGCTGCGATCGGATATTGGCTCGTGGCCAGTAACCTTTCCCCTGCTCTGCAAAAAAAAAATCCCCTGTTCGTAAAAAAAAAAAATTCGTAGTTGATTGGCTGTGACGTGGGATGGAGTTGCCAGGACTTCAAACCGCCCTTTCTGCACGGGTAAGTAATGGGGGGGAGGGGGTTGAGTGCGTGTGTGTCTGCTGCTCCTCCTCCTCCTCCTCCTCCTCATATCCTCCTGTATAATTGTGTCAGCTCCTATAATTTACAATTTACTGATCCGGTCATGGAGGAGTTTGGACAGATTCTTCAGGTGGGGGGAATTTAATGCACTTTAAATATTTATATACTATAGACACTGATACTGTACATCCTTCCCCCTCTCTCCGGTGCTCCCACTGCCCGCACGGGTCGGAACATACTGTAAAAGCCGGGGGTTTTCCTTCCCCCCCCCCCTCCGGTCCGCGCGGGTCACATACTGTACTGTCCGGGGTGTTTCTCGCCCCCCCCCCTCCGGTGTTCCCGCTGCCCGCGCGGGTCACGTAGTGGCCGGGGTGTTTCTCGCCCCCCCTCCGGTGTTCCCGCTGCCAGCGCGGGTCACGTAGTGGCCGGGGTGTTTCTCGCCCCCCCTCCGGTGTTCCCGCTGCCAGCGCGGGTCACGTAGTGGCCGGGGTGTTTCTCGCCCCCCCTCCGGTGTTCCACCTGCCCGCGCGGGTCACGTAGTGGCCGGGGTGTTTCTCGCCCCCCCTCCGGTGTTCCAGCTGCCAGCGCGGGTCACGTAGTGGCCGGGGTGTTTCTCGCCCCCCCTCCGGTGTTCCCCCTGCCCGCGCGGGTCACGTAGTGGCCGGGGTGTTTCTCGCCCCCCCTCCGGTGTTCCCCCTGCCCGCGCGGGTCACGTAGTGGCCGGGGTGTTTCTCGCCCCCCCTCCGGTGTTCCCCCTGCCCGCGCGGGTCACGTAGTGGCCGGGGTGTTTCTTCGCCCCCTCCCTCTCCTGTGT